>NW_022436963.1:22214115-22249283 GCF_009761245.1 Sapajus apella
AAAAAAAAAAAAAAAAAAAAAAAAAAAAGAAATTAACTTACTGAATCGTTAGTGAAACAGAACTGTGTTGCTCAACTAATCCTATGTCTACTTCATTCTTCTTCAACCCTTTTAAGGTAAACACAAGTATACAGATTACAAATATGTTTTTAATCAAATGACCTAATAAGTACAAAATGAGTCACGCTGGCCAAAAACAAAACAAAACAAAAAACTGTGAAAACGTTAAGGAATTGATGTAATTACCCTGGAAAACAAATACCTTGCAGTTGGCCCTGGTTCCTGCCAGCGTGTACCATTTTTAATGCTGCAATGTTATGTGGTAGGCGGAATTCTCAGGTGACCCTTACATTCCTACGCCTGGTATAACTCACATCCTTCCAGAGAGTCAATCATGTACTAATCCAGGTGCTATGTGAGGGGATTTTTGCAGATGTAATTAAGGTCCCAAATCAGCTGACCTGAAGAAAGGGAGATTATCTGAGTGGGCATGATGGAATCACATGAGCCCTTTCAGTTGGAGTTTAGAGCTCAGAGACGGAGGAAGTCAGAAATTCTGAAGTACAAGAAAGATGGATGCGCCCCCACTGGCTTCACCATGGAAGAAACCATGCGACAGGAAATGTGGGTAGACTAAACGCTCAGAGCAGCTGCAAGCTGACAGCCAGCAAGGAAGCAGGAACCTCAGTCCTACAGCCAAAAGGAACAGATTCTACCAACAACCTGGATGAGCTTAGGGGCAGATTCTTTCCCAGAGCCTCGCAACAGGGAAAGGAATCAGTGCAGCTACCACCTGCACTGCAGCCTCCCTATTCTCTGAGCAGAGATGCCAGTAGCATTGCACCTGGACTTCTGACCTACAGAACTATGAGCTAATCAGGAGGTGTTTAAACTGGTAAATTTGTGGCAATTTGTTATGCAACAACAAAAACTAACACATGCGGAAAAAGAGATTAAATCACACTGCCTGAGTCTAAGGTTTATAAAAGAGTTTCTTTTACTCAATGAATAAGAACTCAGATGGGAGGGAGGCGGGAAGAGAGATAAGGGGGCAGGAAAGAAAGGGCAGGGCAGGGCAGGGCTTGCATTCTAGTCCCACAAGGAACAACACAGTGACCCCGGGCGGCTCAATAGCCTTTCCTCTCTGGGCCTCACTTTCCTCATCTGCAAAAGGTTGGCAGTAATAATGGGTGGTGGTGAGGGACGTCTTGGGAAAACACTAAGTGAAAACAGTTTGAAAGTTGTAAAGCACAATCCAAGTTATTTTATATTCTTTCCTGGACCATTTTCCTTTTTAGCTTCCTTTTCTAATTATTTCAATTACTTATTCTAATAATGATCATGACACAAATATGGAATTATGCTTGGCTAGAAGAGAGAAGAAGCATTCTAAGGTACTGTGGATCTTCTTGGCAGCCCATGCAAAGGGTGTGGGAATACCTTCCTGGGAAAAAGGGAAAGGAGGTCAGCATGTGGTCCCTCATGAGGAAAACCCTGTCTCTCGTCTTCCTTCCCCTCTTTGTTGCACAGTCTTCTGGAAGATGAAGGCAGAGGCCTGGGTCCGAACCCTAGCTTCACTCCTGACCTTAGACAAGTGATGGAACCACACTGCACCCAGTTTTCTCACATGTAAAATGGAAATAATAATTATACCACCTCCTAAGGCTGTTGTGAGGAGTAAGCAATTTAAAATACATAAATTAGGCTGGGCACAGTGGCTCACATATGTAATTCCAGCACTTTGGGAGGCTGAGGCAGGAGGATCACCTGAGCCCAGGAGTTAGAGACTACCCTGGGCAACACTGCAAGATCTCATCTCTATAAAAAATAAAATAAAATGCATAAAGTACACATTAAGACAGTGTCCAGCACTTTATACGCACTATGTAAGTGTTACGATGATTACTTTTACCACTGCTATGAATACGAGCTGATTTTTATTTTCTAGAAAATCTGTTGTCCCTCCAAGGGAATTTGGAAGATGGGGCTAAGTAAACATGTAAAAGTATGTTTATAATAAGGCTTTTACTAACGCCTTTCACAGTGCGCTATAAAACCCATCTAACCTCTGATGAAAAAGAAAACCCTTCTATGCTCATGATTTTGCCACGTAATTTTACTTTTACTTGAATAGGAAAAAAAGTATACAAGTCTTAAAACCTTGGCTTATTGCTTTTTAACAACTAGTTTGGGAAAAATGAGCAAAGATTCCCCTGCTAAAAGAGCCATGAAAGGTAAGAAATTTCAGCAAGAGGGTCAGAGATAAAAGCACTCAGAAAAAGAAGGCAAAAGAAAAACAAGACGAAGTCCGACTCCACCTTCAGAGCAGAGACTTCTCATCCTGACTAGTGCATGTACTGAACTCTCTGTGGCCTTTTTTGCAGGGCTGGAGATTGAGCAGTGAATTAGCTCTCCCCAAACGTATAACCCAGCATGCAAGCCAGCCAAATAAACAGGCAATGAGAGTGGTGCCATGGGAACCCTGATAAGGGCATGAAATGTCCAGGGCTGGGTGTTATTCAGAGTTCCCAGTGCAAATGCTAGAGTCTCCACACCTGAGTTGAGAAGATGCGTCTCATTCAGCAGGTAAGATGGACTGCCAGAAGAGTGGACAGGAGAGGTTCTTGGGCAAGGGGCTGGGTATGAGTGTGCTCTGCTAGAAAATAAAAGTGACCCATTGGGCACAGTGGCTCACGCCTATAATCCCAGCACTTTGGGAGGCTGAGGTGGGCAGATCACCTGAGGTCAGGAGTTCGAGACCAGCCTGCCCAACATGGTGAAACCCCATCTCTACAAAAAATACAAAAATTAGCCAGGTATGGTGGCACTTGCCTGTAATCCCAGCTACTCGGGAGACTAAGGCAGGACAATCACTTGATCTCAGGAGGTGGAGGTGGCAGTGAACCAAGATCGTGCCACTGCACTCCAGCCTGGGTGACAGAGTGAGACTCCGTCTCGAAAGAAAAGTGACCACAAGTGTTTGGGACCTGACAGAAAGGTGTAGAAGGCTGAGAGGGAACTGGATGAATCACAAGAGATAGGCTGGGCTTTGTAGAGCATGTGCAACAGTTTGGACTGACTTTTTGGAGGGGGGTATAGAGTATGAATCTTAACACACGCATGGATTTGTATAATCACCAGCACAGTCAGGATACAGAAGGGCTCCATCACCCCCAAACTCTCTTTTGCCACCCTGTTGTAGTGACACCCTCCCCACCACCCCTGGCCCCGGGCAACCACTTATGGAGTCTGTATAATGGATTTGTCTCATGGAATCATACAGTATGGAATCATATGGTATGCAATCTTTGGATACTGGCTTCTTTTAAGTCTCTATTAAAAATACAAAAATTAGCTGGGCTGGTGGCACACATCTGTAATCCCAGCTACTCAGGAGGCTGAGGCAGGAGAATCCCTTGAACCCAAGGGCAGAGGGTACAGTGAGCTGAGATCGCACCACTTCACTCCAGCCTGGGTGAACGAGTGAGACTCCAGCTCAAAAAAAAGAAACTGCCCAGCTGTTTTCCAAGGTGGCAGCATCACCTTATGCTCCCACCAGCATCATGGAAGGTCACTTGCTCCACATCTTCACCTGCACTTGGTATTACCAGTAATTATTTTAGCCATATACATAGTGGTATCTCATCCTATTTTTTTTCCTTTCCCTTTCCCTATAATTTTAATTTGCACTTTCCCTAATGTCTGACAATGTGGAACGGCTTTTCATGTGCTTATTTCCGGTCAAGTCTGTTGCCCCCTTTTAAACTAAGTATTTGTTTGTTTTTTTATTATCGGGTATGGAGGGTTCGTTATATATTCTGTACACAAGTCCTTTGCTGGAGACATGATTTTGAAATATTTTCTTACAGTCAGTAGCTTGTCTTTAATCAGGGATTGTATCTGCAGTTTTGGAAGTTCTTCACACCATGTTACGGAGAAAAGATGGAAAGGATGTTTAGATAGCAGCAACTTACTAGGAAATGAAAAACGCAACCCGGAAGCCATGGACGGGCCCAGTGCCTCGAGCGCAGAGAGGGAACAAACAGGGGCTGTCATGGCATGCGGGAGGTTGGGAGAAGCAGTCCCTTCAGGGTGATGCTTTTAAAGCTGTGACTAATGATGCCACATAAAGGTGATGTCTTCCCGTCCTCTGTTTTTAGTGCCACTGAACCATCCCAGGTAATAAATCAAAGAAGCCAGGGTGGCTATTTGTATGGCGAGATAAGGGAAATTAATTTCAATGCCCAAACATGGACCTCCTTATATTAAAAAATGACTTAGCAATACCAGTCCTTTTCATGAGAATGTCTTGGAAAACCAACACCTGGAAAACACACACACAGGGCCAATCCACTGTGTATTTTCAAGGGAAATACTGTTGTCTCCTGAGATTGTGGGAAGCCCAAGGGGAAGAACACTTTATACAATGAAGAGCAAAAACAAAAATAAAAAACGAAACGCTCTTTGAGCAAAAACTGTTTGTGGACCTTCACAAAAGAGAGCACTATAATAATAAATTGCATGTAGTCGTCACACCTTCAATTCTTTTAAAAACCTTCACTATACTTTACAAACTGCTCTAATTGTCTCGTTTTCCCTGAAATTCAGACACTTTGAGTTTAAAGTGCATAAAAATATCAGCATTAGGACTGTGAACAAGAGCATAACTAACAATGGTGAGATTCTGAGGCGGCAACACAGCTAGAACATAGAGTTAATATTTTGGCTGAAATACTGAGCGGAAGACAAAGTGCAAGGGAAGCCTGGAGACTCCTCCTGGTCCCCAGGGGCTGCGCCCTCCTCCCGGCTCTGAGCGCGGCAGGGGGAACAATGTAAAGCCATCCATCACCAGCGAGCACTGCTCTACTTGCTGGCGCCAAGTGAGCAAGGCTGCTACCTGTCCAGCTTGCCTGTGAACGGTCCCACACACAAAGCCCCTCTGTGCTCCAAGTTCAAACTAGCACTTATTCTGGATGCCTGAATCACCTGGCATTTCAGCTGCAGCAACTGTGCCCTACCTCTAACTTGGAAAGGTCTTAGTTTAACCTTGGATTTACTGACCGTACTCTGGCTCTGTACCAAGTAGGCACAATTTTCCCAGGTAACCCTCTCTCTGCTTCCCTTCTTGCCCCCTATAATCTCTTCTCTGCATAGCAGTCAGAGGGATCTTTTGAAAATGCACATCGGGTCATTTTGTTGCAAAGGATTTTGTGCTCAGGATCAAAGCCAAATTCCAAAGCCTGGCTTTCAGAAGTGAAGTCTTGCCCACACCTTCCTGTCTACCTTCATCTCATGTCACCTTCACAACTGCCATGGACCTGCTGTTATAGACATCTTCACCATCCCCTTCCCTCTCAGGGCTGCTCCCTCTGCCAGATATGCCCTTCCTTATATCTGAACACAGCTGGAAACTGGAGCTGTTGGCTGTTCTGACCACCTCAGAGGTAACATCCACTCCACCATTAACAGCCCCAATCATTCTGTTCCACTGTCCTCTCAGCAATTTCACCAACTAAAAACATTATGCTGGCTAGGGGCAGTGGCTCACACCTGTAATCCCAGCACTTTGGGAGGCCATGGCAGGTGGATCACGAGGTCAGGAGATCGAGACCAGTCTGGCCAACACAGTAAAACCCCATCTCCACTAAAAATACAAAACATTAGCCAGGTGTGGTGGTGTGCACCTGTAATCCCATGGAAGGTGCACACCACGGAGGGAGGTGAGGCAGGAGAGGCTGAGGCAGGAGGACCACCTGAACCTGGGAGGCAGAGGTTGCAGTGAGCCAAGTTCGAGCCATTGCACTCCAGCTGGGCAATAGCACGAGACTCTGTCTCTCTCTCTCTCTCTTTCTCTCTCTCTCTATACATTATAAAATATATATGTAATAATATATGTAACTAAATATTAAATTCAATTTATATTAAATATAATTTAAATATTTATAATATGCATATAGATATCACATATATCATAAAATATATATATATATTATGCTTACTGATTTACAAGTGTGGCATTTATCTCTCTCTACTGGATTGTAGCTGCCCTGAAAACAGGAACATTTTCTAGTTGGGTTCATCTTCGTCTATAACAGTGGCTAAATCAATGTCTTGGTTAAAGATATGAATGAATAAATGATCATAGCAAGGTAGGAAGGTACTTCCAAGATCCTACCCTTATCTCCACTTATTTTAAAATAGTAAAAAAAAATTATTGTCATCTCAGAAGTGGGAATGCGTTTTCAAATATAATTACAAAAAATTCAGGAACCATAAGGAAACATTTGATAAATAGAATTATGTTAAAACTGAATATGCCTAAAACAGCATAGCAAGACAAAAGATTGCCAAAACACTAGAGAAATATTTGCATGTCAGAACCTAGAAATAAATTCTATTTTTTATGGAACATAAAATCTTATAAATCAATAAGGAAATAAATAAAATCCAATAGAAAATTAGGCAGATAACACGAAAATACAAATATCAGCCAGATGCAGTGGCTCATGCCTATAATCCCAGCACTTTGGGAGGCCGAGGTGGGCAGATTGCCTGAGGTCAGGAGTTCAAGACCAGGCTGGCCAACATGGCAAAACCCCATCTCTACTAAAAATACAAAAATTAGCCGGGCCTGGTGGCAGGCGCCTGTAATCCCAGCTACTTAGGAGGCTGAGGCAGGAGAATCGCTTGAACTCGGGAGGCAGAGATTGCAGTGAGCCGAGATCATGTCACTGCATTCCAGCCTGGGTGACAAGAGCAAGACTCCGTCTCAAAAGAAAAAAAAAATGTCTCAAAAGAAAAAAAAATGTCTCAAACATTTTAAAAAGGTTATTCAATCTCACTTTTAAAGAAAACGTGCATTTATTTTATTTGTTTTCATTATATTTTTTCTCATTTATTTCTGAATCTCATACTCAAGAATAAGCACAGGATCCTGAATGACGGGCAAAAACTGAACCATGCTAAGGCAAAATAATTTAAGTGCAGCACTGTCTTCTTCCTTTGACATATACTTATTGCTTAAGTGATTATGAGCACCTGTCTGTTTGTTTATCTGTGAAATGGGAACATAATACTGTCATTCATTTATGACAACTTGGTGAGAATACACTTAAAGCATTATTGAATCTATGGCTACCTTTTATTATCATCCCAGGTAATACAAGTCACCAAACTACAGCACACGGAAATCCTGCTTTTGCCAATCTAGCAGGAAGGCAGACATGGGTGAAGCGCTCTATTGAAAAGAGAAGATGGTGTATCTATAGTACGAGGAGTAAAGATAAATTGCTACGCGAGTTCAAAAGGTAGGCAAGAGCAGTTCCAGTTCAGGATGTCAAAGATTTCCTAGAGGAACTGGTGTTTAAACCAGAGCTTGAAGGGTAAGGACAACGTGGCTGTGCCACAGACAATGTGCTGGTACAGTCAATAATAGTTCTCCTGCAATTATTAGGCCAGGTTCTGTGTCAGGCACTGAAGACAAAGTGGGAGAGAACACAGACAGCCTCTCCTCTTGGGGCAGTCTGAGTTTAGTGGGAAAGAGAGTTTAATAACAAACTCAAAAGTCAGCAGGCGGGCTACCTGTCTGCATGGGCTGTGGGAGGAAAGGCAAGTTATAAGTAATGAACAGTTCTTGGATTGAGTGCATCAATGTTTATTACGTTATGCTTTATAACTCACCAACATGCTGTATACTGTACTTAACAGTCTAAGGTGAACTGTTTATTCGTTCCATTTTAACATCTCTAAAATTGGGATGCCTCTTAAAAGACATGAGATAAGAAAGCATTATGTGTTAACTAGCTTGGCTGCATTTTACTTTATTACTGGTTTATAAGATAAGGCCCCTACAGAAGGCCCAATGAAATATGGCATATTTGTTTTATGTATCAAGTATGCCTTTTATCGGTCAAATGAGCTCAGTATTATTTTGTGTGCTATTACAAAAAGGCAGATATGGAAAATATAGCTGATAAATACATAGATTAATTATATCTCCATCTAATTCAGCTCATGATGTAAAATCAGATTCCGTTAAAACTAAATGTATGATTTCAACTTTGTTTTCATCCATATATGCAACCAATACATGTTTTCATCTGTATATGCAATCAATGCATGTTTTCATTCTTCTCTTTCACTCTCTCCTCTCCTTTTTCTTTTTTTGATGGGGAGGGGAGAAGGTAATGCAACAGGATTGGAAATCATTTAACAATAAAAGCAACCATGAGAATTTGCTAAAATAATTATCAACATCCATAACAATGCAAATATTTTAGTCCCTGACTAATCCAGGAATCGGGATCATCCTGATACCTGGTCTAATTCTCAAAAATAATTTGGTTCCACAAAAATCAGAGATGCCCTCCACTTGTAAGCATTAGCTTGGCAGCCTAATAGCAGGAAATGATTTTGCTAAAGCCATGGCAATTGCTTGACGCAGATTCTGATGCTCAGACTATTCTTCCTTCTTTTCCTCTCTCTCCACCCAATTTCCAAAGGAAAGCCACAGATCGGCTCTGCTATGAGATAAGGGTGAAATCAACAAGTACTAGGGAGGATGCTGTTTGGATGGAGTGGGATGCCCTGGCAGTGGCAATGCATGCATCTCTATTTTCCTTTAAAGAGCAATTATGATTTAATATGGTAAAATTATATCATTAAACCTACTCAACTGGAATAAATTCTCCTTCTGATATGCATTTAGAAAGGCAGTTCATATTCTACCCCTAAAATATATCTATTACATTTTTGTGTCTATCCGCCACTTCTCTTTTTACCATGATACTTGAGATAAGTTTCAGACAGTCTGGCAGGAGGCGAAAAAAAACACAACAACCCTGAAACTCGATACTTATCTTACTCATCGAGACCTTTTTGATCTCTGAGTGAAAATTAATCCTGAACATTCTCCAACTTCCCAAAGCACAAATTTCTAACATCTTTTTATATTCTCTACAAGAGTCATTACTTATTATTGCTAGAATTTCCCCTTTGTTAAAAAAAAGCACTCTAATTTAAATTAATGAGTTTACATTCAAATGAAGAACTGTCACATGCTTATTTTCCAGTTATGAATCTTCACCACAAGCAGATTAGAAGTATCGTTTGTAACAGAGTTTTCCTCTAGTTCAACATTAAGAGTTTGGCATGGCGGTGTTGTGCTGCCTACCCCGGTACGGGGTACCTCTTTTTGTATCCCCAGGATACTGTGAAGCTAGTTGCAATGTCTCCATCTTTCAACTTCCTAGATTGTAAGATAACTTGGAATACCGGAAAGAGAAAAGGAAGGCATATGGGGGTCAAGAGTAGGCTCCAAGTCTTAAAATGATCACCAATATTCCAGCTGCTTACCTTCCTGGTTTAAGAGCACCAGGTTCAGCACCTACCACACGTGTGTGTAAATTTCTACTTCGTCCCTTGTCACCACAAAGAGCAAGTTACTTAACTCATCTAAGTCTCAGTCTCCTCAACTTAAAATGGGAATGCTGTTAAACGGCGCACAAACTTCTTTGAGAGATTAATACAGTCAAGCCCTTGTAAGGTACATGCCATGAGTGGACATTCATGCTGTCTTTTATTGACCTTCTTTTGTCAAAACCCAGACTCTCACCCATAGAAATTAAATTGGCAGCTTTCACTACATGCATCAGGATTCATAACACGGTAGGAAGACTGCCTAGTTCAATGTGGGAACAAGGTTGGGTTGGGGCAGCACTTGAGATTGTGGGGAAACGGGACAGATTCTGAATGCTGCCCATCTGTCTGCCTGCTCAAAGACTACTAAATGTGTCCCTTCCTAGTGTTTTATTAAGGAGTTTGTAAAAGTAACCACTTGGGAAGAAACAAGAAGAAAAATTTTGAGGGCAAGGGATATAGCCATCTATGTGCTAGATAGAAAGACAGAAGCATGAAGTCCAACAGTGCAGCAAAATGAACTCCCTTTAGTCGAGAGGATGCATGTCTATAACATCTTTTTTTTTTTTCCCACAAAGTTAATGAAATAAATTCAAGTATTTTTTTGGTCATACCTTGCATGGAAAACCTGTCAACAGAATTTGACATTAAGATCCACTAGGCATCTTAAGTAGCCTGCTACTCGAAAGACCTACCTTTTCCCAGTGCCCTATTTTACAAACACATTTAGCTCTGTCTCCTGCTCTCCTCTCCTCCAGCAAAGCAGGGAACAATCCACGAACAGTAGTGACTAAGATGGCCCCTAATGACCATATGCTTGTATTATGGGCTTCCCTTGAGTAAGGGCAGGATCCGTGAATGGGCTGGAATATGTTCTTTTGATTACGTTATGTTGTGTGGCAAAAGAGATTTTGCAGGTGTAACGTCCCTATTCAGTTGACTCTGAATTAATCAAAAGAGAGCTTTTCCTCTGTGGGGCTGGCCTAATTAGGTGAGCCCTTTCAAAGAGGGTTGGAGGCTGTTCCTGAAAACAGAGATTCTTTGGTTGGGTTGGAAGAAGAGAAGGGCTGTGTTTGTGAGAGGACCACACACAGGAAACAGTGGGAGGTCTCCACGAGCTCGAGGCCTCAGTGCTCTACCTGCATGAACTGAATTCCACCAGATGAGTTTGGAAAGAGATCCCAAGCCTCAGGTGAGACCATAATCAGGCTGACCCCCTGAGTACAGATTTGTGAGACTCTGAGCAGAGGACTCAGGAAAACCAGGCCTGGCCTCCACAGAACTGTGGGATGACAGATATGCATTGTTTGAAGCTATTACATTTGTGGTAATTTATTACACAGCAATGGAAAATGAAATAACACCTGTGAAACCTTGTATAGTATAGGACTGGTTTCCCCCAGAGGTGGGCTGAGCTCCACCTGAGACCACTTTGCAGAGGAGGCCACAGTGTGGGGGGCAGCTGTGGTTCTGACAGATAGACCTGCTCCTGTGCCTTGGCTCTGTGACTTACTAGTTCTATGACCTTGAGGAAGTAACCTGACTCTCTGAGACTCTGTTTCTTTGTCTGAAAAATGGGTATAACACCAGTGCTTAACCCACAGAGCTGTGGCAAAGATTAAGAGAGATAACACAGGCCAGGCACGATGGCTCATGCCTGTAATCCCAGCACTTTGGGAGACCGAGGCAGGTGGATCATTAAGTCAGGAGATCCAGAACATCCTGGCTAACACAGTGAAACCCCATCTCTACTAAAAATACAAAAAATTAGCCAGGCGTGGTGGCATGAGCCTATAATCCCAGCTACTCTGGATGCTGAGGCAGGAGAATCACTTGAACCTGGGAGGCACAGGCTGCAGTGAGCCGAGATCGCACCACTGCACTCCAGCCTGGGTGACAGAGCCAGGCTCTGTCTCAAAAAATAAATAAATAAAAGGGAGAAAGAGATAACACTCAGCAGGCAGTGAACCCAGGGGCTGGCACACAAGTGACAGTGATAGAAATTACCTTTTGGTATTATTCAAATACATATTCCTGTTCACTGGCCTCAGTTTACCTATCTCCAACAACAACAAAAAAGGGTGGAGTGGAAAGGTTCTGAGCTGGCTCTCCCTTCTGACGCACTTACAGAGTCTTTGCCTAATAACTCAGCAACTCCTTGCCAAACTTTCCGTCCCTTTCCCCACCCATGCACATGGCAGGCACTCCCAAGTCACCAGCTTCCAGAGCCCCATGCTGGCCCGTCTAAAGCCAGAATGCTGAACTTTGTGACTGAATGCTTGCAACTGTTGTCACTATTCAGATAAGCACATCCTGCTTTGTGTTTACCGACCAGTTAAAGGCGCAATGGTACGGTGCTTGCTGAAGGCGCCTCCCACACACCTGTGTCTCCCAACCCAGCCACCTCCTGCAGGGCTCTCAGGAGCAGAGATAGGCTGGTGAATACACCAGCAGGAATACCCCAGTGGAATGGGGAGAAGTGGCTAAAAGTTACTAGAATGCTGTCGCTGCCAAGTTTTATTTTAGCCCTCATCAATCCAAACCTTTATTCTTGAATTAAGTATTCTCCAGGGACTTTTCCAGGTCTGCAGATATTTCCTTCTAATGATTCTAGTCCAGCACCAAGCACATTTCAGCTTTCTGAAATGACTGGAAGGCTTTGAACTTTGACCACAGACTGTCCCCACTACCCCCTGCAATCATCTTGACCCCACCTAAGAATTAGTACCATACTTGAAAAAAAAAAAAAAAGCTATTAATACATCAATGCCTTCGAATCCGCTTGGTTAAACATGGAATGACAACTGAAGATACACATCATAGAATGACCCTGTTGTATGTGCTGGGGTGTAGGTATGTCACATTAACCTAAAGAGGTGGATTCCAGCTTAACAAAATAAATCCACTCAAAGCTCCACTCTGATCAAAGGAAATTCTTCTCAGAGACAATCATACCTGATGAGATAGCCCATCCATATCAAGAGTCAGAAAACCTAATGGAAAAAAATGACAGTAAATTGTAAATACTGTATACTTTCCTTTCTAAAGGTGTGTTTTCAGAGGTACTGCAATAAACATTAATCAATAACATTTATTGAGCCCCTACTATACGCATTATGACGTGTAACATACTAAGTCCATAGTGATTATAGACAATTGACAGAAGGCCCTCAAACACAAAGCAAACATTTACTGTGGTCTAGATAGTGTATAATCCATTTATTCCCATATAACTCTATGGAATTTTGTTTTTCCTCTATGCATTCTTTTTTTTTTTTTTTTTGCAATTGACTAATACTAATTGTATGAAGTATAATGTGATGTTTTGAGAAATACTAAATCAAGCTAATTAATATATCTATCACCTCACCTACTTATTTTTTCTGTGTGGGGGTGTGGTGAGAACATTTTAAATCTCCTCTTTCAGTAATTTTGAAATATATAATACAGTATAATTAACTGCGGTCACCATGCTGCACAACTGATCACTAAAACTTCTTCCTCCTCTATCCTGGAATTTCTTGAGACTGATCCAGACTATAATGTGCCTGGGAATCAATGTATTCTTCAAGGAAAACTCCAAAACCATGACATATTTAAGCCTATTGTATCAACTAGAAAAAACATTCTAAGATGAAGTATCTCACATATACACTGTCAAATCACAAGAACAGATGTCCATGGAAGGCATGATTCCTCGGCTGTTGGTTCTTTGGTTCTGTCTTCTCACTGGTGGACAATACTGGGTGAAGGCAAAGAACACGGCTCTAGAGACTGGCTGCCCAGGTTCAATGACTAGCTGTGTGACCTTGGGCAAGTCACCTAACCTTGCAGTGCCTCAGTCACTGCAACGATTAAATGGATATAAGAATAGGTTTTTCCTTTTGGGGTTGTTGTGAGGATAGAGTAAGACAATTCCTGCAAACAGCACTGCCTGGTTCCCCACGGCTCTCAGGGGACATTAGCTGTCACAGTTCCATTACTAGTAGCTGGAAGACGTAACAGGAGCCAAAGGGTGGTTGTTTTTTTCTTAACATTTGCAATAAGATTTCAAAATAGAAAATCTGAATTTGTCAATCTGGGGAAAATACAATCATTTAATTATAGTAATAAAATGTCTCATGTTATTACTGGAAAAATCACTGCATTATCTCTTGCCTAACCACAGTGAGGTCAGAAAGGTTTTAATTCTTTTACACAGTGAAGGAACTTAAGTGTCAGAGAATGTAAGATGCTGGGAGGCAAGCCACAAACAAAGAATTGAGATTGAAACTCAGGTGTGTTTCAGTCCAAAGTCCTTGTCTATATCATGACATGTATTTTTAAAGGTAACTCAGTGAACCAAAGAGAAGGCCTAGAAAATACATACAAACGGGTTCCCTCTGAAACACAATCTTACATTTATGCCTTTAGTATAGTGCCATCCAAAAGGAATATAATGTAAGCAACATACAGAATTTTAAATTTTTAGTAGCTGCGCTTAAAAATGGTAAAATGTTACAAAATCAGTGTACATGTAATCAACATAAAATTGTCAATGAGATATTTTGCTCTTTCAAAATACTGTCTACTAAGTCTTTAAAATCCAGTTTGTATTTTCCATGTCTCCATGTAGACTACTCATATTTCAAGGGCTCAAGTGCCACATGGGACCAGTGGCCACCATACTGGGCAGTACAGTGGTTGTAGCTCTTTGCAATGACCACTCATGCTAAACAACATTGAAAGAAATCATTAGTGCTATTTGAAAGCAACATCTAACTTTTCTTCATCTGGCAGACCCATGATTTAGAGACGACCCAAGCCATTTGTGGTTTTTTTTTTTCCCTCAGCTACAATCTAACATCACATTCTTAGTTACAAAGACTTGATATGTTCACTTCTAGTGCAGAACATTCAGCCCTCATTCAGGATACTGTATTCTGCATAACTCCATGCACACATTCTTTCTTGAAATCAGTGAAAACTCGACATGTGAAACAGAACTGAAACAGACAAGACAGCCCTGCAGAGCAGATAACCATGAAGCAAAAGAGTGATTTCTTTCCCCCTTGTGCTTATGGACAATCAAGGAAAATAAGCCCTTATTTGCTAAATAAAACTAGCTTTGGCCATGAACTTCTTTGGTAAGCGAGGTGGGGCTCAGTTGGGGTTCTCACTGATTGCCTGTCTGACAGTAGTCTCTCCTGCAGGGAGGACACAGCCCAGACATGAACACTTACTTGAGAGAGAAATCAGGAGGATTGCTGAATGACTGAATGATCTTCAAGAGCAAAGCATCACAAAGAAAAGGGGACCAGCTCCAGAAAAAAAAAAAAAAAAGTTTTCTCTGAGCAACCTGGAGATCCTACGATGTATGGCTGTGGGAATGAAGAATAGGTCCTCTTCTTCCCTCCTTCTGTCTTTCCTTTTTCCTTCTATCACTTTCTTCCTTCACGCACTCAGCACCTACTCAGCATCTAGCACTGAGCACAGAGAGGTAAACCATTGCCAGCCTCAAAGACCTTAAGTCAGCCATCAACCACAACCTAGCAGCGTTTGTGCTTCAATGGAGGGGTGCACTGAATAGGAGGAGCGGAGAAAGGCTTTCCAAAACTAAAAGAACTTAGATGAGCCTGGGAGCGGGGAAAAGAGTGAGCAAAGAGAAAGTTATTTTGCAGAATGAGGCTAACGTGTGCAAAGGCACAGAGGTGTCAGAAGCCTGGAGAGTTCAGGGGACTACCAGAATCTGGGCTAGGAATGGTGGAGGGGAAAACAGAGGATAAGCTCTTGTCTAACGGGCAGAGGCTATAGCCTGACTGGCAACTCAACACCATCCAAAGGAATTTGATTTTAGTGCCCCAAGGCTAGTTAGACATCTAGAATTTTTGAAACGGGCAAGGAAGAAGACAAAATCTCTGTGATTCCGACATGCTTCTATACACAGCAAGGTGGGGAAATGAAGTAAGGTGGGCTTCCTAGGCAGCTAAGGTCCACCACACCTGGGCAATGATTGGTCCTACCTGCCACACTGGGCCAGGAAGAGTGGCTGGCTAATCAAGACTGAAAAGCTGAGGAACAAGTACACTAAAGAAAAGCCAGTGTCAAGGCCTAGTAAAAAGAAAGACCACCTAGTTCAGGGGGTTCAGGAAAAGCACAAGAGAGTGGAGGAGCATACACTTCCAATGCAGAGAAGCAAAGCAGTTAATGCCATCTTGGGTTAATTAAATCAAGTGGCTTGAGGTCTGGATCTGACCTTGGTGGCAAACCACCAGGAGAATGTTGATAGAACAACCAAACAGGTACAGATTTTCAAACATGTTTTTTTAGAGTGTTGGAACACAGAATGAAAGGAGATTGCTGAGAAGGTTCAGGAGAGGGAGGGGATGGAAGAGAATATAACACAGAAAGGACTTCTCAATCTTGAATGCCTCCCAATTCAGAATGCCTTTTTAAAAATATTCCTTTGGATACAATAACAAAAATCATACCAAAATATTAAAAAGATAAGGCAGTGTTGAAAAGTTTACTCCTGGAATGCATGACTCTGAAATACAAATTAGAATGTTACACACTCACCTCCCCCACAGAAAGGTGAAAATTAAAGTCAAATCATTAAATCTGAATATGGTTGTAAAGGGGCAGAGTTGCAGAGATTTATACAACTTTTAGAACACATCATTTAACCTACTGATTAAAGAGAAGAGGAAAACAATGCCAGTAATATCCAATGTACTGCCCAATGTCACACTGTGAACCCACAGCATTAAGATAAGAATGTAAATCTTCTGATACCAGGTTGTTCCTTCACTTCTATTCCTGCCTTCCATGAAGAAATATTTGCTAAGATGAGCGATCACTTGAGCCCAGGAATGTGAGAGCTAGTTACAGGCTAGTGATATAAAGGTCGGCTAAGAAGCTAGTCAAGGTCCCTGTCCTCATGAAGCTTCTATTCTAAAAGTGTAGAGGGAGGACAGCATCCCAGGTGGCTCAAGCCTGTAATCCCAGCACTTTGGGAGGCTGAGGCAAGCAGGTCACCTGAGGTCAGGAGTTTGAGACCAGCCAGGCCAACATGGTGAAACCTCATCTCTACCAGAAAATACAAAAATTAGCTGGGTGTGGTGGTGTGTGCCTGTAGTCCCAGCTACTAGGGAGGCTGAGGTGGGAGGATCGCTTAAGCTCAGGAGGCAAAGGTTGCAAGGAGCCAAGATTGCTCCACTGCACTCCAGTCTGGATGACAGACTGAGACCCTGTCTCAATAAATAAAGTGTGAATGGGAAAAGTCAGGTAGTAGATAAGTAAATAAAAGTGATAACTGTAAAGACTGAGCTTGTTAGAAGATACAAGTGGGTGATATAATAAATAGTGCCCAGTGAAAGACAAGTGCAAAGTCAGGAGGCCCCTGAGCTGTCCCTCTGAGGCACTCATGCTAACGTATGAATGACAAAGACATTGGCATTTAGGCAGGGGTGAGCAGGGATCATGAAACCAATGAGAGTTCAGTAATTAAACCATGTTCCCTTTTCACTGCCCCCTGAATGCTCTCTGCACTAAAACTTTCCATATATGGTACAGGCAACAGAGAAAGTCCTCATGTAAATAACATAAGAGAAGTAAACCTAGAAGGACCCCGAATTAACATACAGATAAACACAGACTGAAAGGTAAAGTGATTTGACCTCTGGAATTCTTTCAGCCCGTAGACCACACTCCAAAAAAAAAAAAAAAAAGTAAGGGCCAAGCACAGTGGCTCACACTTATAATCCAAGCACTTTGGGAGGCTGAGGTGGGTGGATCATGAGATCAGGAGGTGGAGACCAACCTAGCCAGCATGGTAAAACCCCGTCTCTACTAAACATACAAAAAATTAGCCGGGTGTGGTGGCATGTGCCTGTAGTCTCAGCTACTTGGGAGGCTAAGGCAGGATAATTGCTTGAAGCCAGCAAGCGGAGGTTGTAGTGAGCTGAGATTGCGCCACTGCATTCCAGCCTGGGTGACAAAGCGAGACTCCATCTCTCTCACACACACACACACACACACACACACACACACACGCATACACACACACAAAGTAAATGGTGATCACAAATCTTGGAATGTTAAGTTGTCAAAGGTTGGCTTAAATGTGGAAATAAACAGCTGAAAAGGGCCAGACATGGTGGCTCATGCCTGTTATCCTAGCACTTTGGGAGGCCAAGATGACAATCACTTGAGCCCAGGAGTTTGAGACCAGCCTGGGCAACAGAGGGAGACCCCACCTCTACAAACAACACAAAAATGAGCTGGGTGTGGTGGTGCATGCCTTTGGTCCCAAATACTTTGGAGGCTGAGGTGGGAGCATCCCTTGCGCCCAGGGGGTCGAAGGGCAGTAAGCCATGATTGCAACACTGCACTCCAGCTTGGGTAACAGAGTGAGACCCTATGTCGAAAAAAGTTGAAAAGTACTTCAATGTTAAAAGAAAAACAATGCATGAAACTCAGCAGAAATTTAGAGCAACACATAAAGAACCTCCTTTCTGATTTCATGTTTTTAGAAAACTGTAAAAGATTGGAGAGAATTCAGAGAAGGATAAGTAAAATGATTAAGAGGATGGAAAATGGAGCCTCAGAGGAAAGGTTAAAGGGTTATGATAGTTTAGCCTGAAAAAGAGAAGGCTAAGGGATGACTTAATAACTGCCTTCAAGTATATGATGGGTTATTACAAAGGAGATGCCAACGAGTTATTTTCTATAACCAGAGAGGACAGAGGAAATTGTCTTAAATTGCAGCAGAAGAAAGAGAGCTAGCAAGTGAACTGAGTAAGATGCAAGATTAAGTTCCTTGACTGGACCCAGCTTCATCAAGGGAGGCTGGCGAATTTCTTTTCCTAGAGAGTTTTTTACACAAATAGCCCATTCTCCCTGATTATAAATAGCCCTTATTGCATAGAGTTAGGTGGAGCTGAGACCAACTGACCTTCAGCAGTCCTTTCTGTGATATTTTGACTTTCAGTTCATAAATGCAAGAAGCCTTTACTAATATTCCGTTTCCTACCTTATAAGAGGTTTAAAAAAGTCAAGATCTAGTAAGATCCACAGGCAATGGGTTTATCAATGATAATACTTTATCATGAAATAAAATGGATGCAACTTTTCCACTGATTTTTTAATGACAATAAACAGAAGCAAAAGAAAAGAAGCCCTAATTAACATAGTTATGCTCATAAGAAAAATTAGTCCAAATGTAAGACAGTCACAGGTCCTGATTCTGCTGAATTGCAGATGAAGTGTTGGAACTGCCATGCACATGTGCTAAGTTTGAGCTGAACACAAGGATTCTGTTCACTTCCTTCAAGAAGAGGCATTTACTGCAGAAGGCTCAAGAATCAATAAAAAAGGTAATTTCACAATATCTCTGCTGTGTCCCCAATCATCAAAGGGCCGAAGGTGGCTCCACTCTCGCTACACGGTGCTTGCCACCTGGCTGGTTTTCAATCCACACTGCTACGTATGTATTTCTTTTTTTTCCCTAGCTTGGGCCTAGTGGGGTTTTGTAAAACAATGCAACTCCACACTAGCATGTTGGTCTCTGTTTGGGCTGTGATCAAAAGTAAAGGATGATTCACACTCCTAGAAATAATTGGTCTCAGCATTGGCTCTAAGTGGAGGTGAGGATTCTAAATGCCAGAGAAAATCTACGGTAAGAGGGAGCTGATCAGGTACTGGGAAAATTTTGGCCACTGGGTCGTTTGTTTATCTGTGGTCCTGAAAAGTGATCGTGAAGAGCAAATGCAGATAATCTTGTGAAAATCAAGTGATAAATCTCTGTTGGCATGAAGTGAAAATAGGTATTTCCACTTCAGTTCCAGTGAATTCTATAACCCTACTACCTCAAATGGTAGCAACTAGCCAGGTATGCGGCTACTGAAATTTAAATTAATTATAGTTAAAAAAGTATAAAGAGGCCAGGGAGATCATAAGGTCAGGAGACAGAAGACTATCCTGGCCAACATGGTGAAACTCCATCTCTACCAAAAAATACAAAAAAATTAGCTGGACCTGGTAGTGTGCACCTGTAGTTTCAGCTACTCTGGAGGCTTAGGCAGGAGAATTGCTTGAACCCCAGGAGGCAGAGGATGCAGTGAGCCAAAATTGCTCCACGGCACTCCAGCCTGGCAACAGGGCAAGGCTCCATCTCAAGATAAATAAATAAATAAATAAAAATAAAGAATAAAGAAGTCAGTTCCTCAGTTGCACTTACCACATTTCAAGTGCTCCATAGCTACACTGGCTAGTGGTTACCTGAAGGGATTGCACAGATAAATTAACAATTCCATGACCAATGCACATTTTATTGGGCATCTGTTCTAGAATACTGAAGGCTGAAACAAACTGAAAAAATCAGCCAGATAATTAACGCAAATGTAGAAACGAAGGCCTCCACTGAGAATGTTACTTGCTCAAATAGTTCATGATCCTCTTTGTCCCAACCCCACACCAATGTAGATTGAACTACAGAAACCTGAGACAGGTCAGAAGTCACTGAGTCATGGGGGCCTTGGGAAAGACCAAAGAGGGAGGGGACTGAACATAAGGAATTGGCCAGGTAGAAAGTGTAGAGTATAAACATATTCTAGGAATAACACATAGCATAAGCAAAGAGAAACACTAATCACGTTTGTGGGTTTCTGACTCACACATGCCTGACATTTTAGAAGGTCTAAGAAAACGGAGAGTAAGAATGGGAGGATAAACTGAGGCCTGCTTTCCAAGGTTCCCCTTTCAGTTCCCTATTCCTTTGTAACAAATTATCCGAAAATGCAGGAGGCTTAAAATAACAATTTGGGGCCGGGCGCGGTGGCTCAAGCCTGTAATCCCAGCACTTTGGGAGGCCGAGGCGGGTGGATCACGAGGTCAAGAGATCGAGACCATCCTGGTCAACATGGTGAAACCCCGTCTCTACTAAAAATACAAAAAATTAGCTGGGCATGGTGGCGCGTGCCTGTAATCCCAGCTACTCAGGAGGCTGAGGCAGGAGAACTGCCTGAACCCAGGAGGCGGAGGTTGCGGGGAGCTGAGATCGCGCCATTGCACTCCAGCCTGGGTAACAAGAGCGAAACTCCGTCTCAAAAAAGAAAAATAAATAAAATAACAATTTGTTTTTTTCTCAAAATTCTGCGGATTGGCTGGGCTCAGCTAGGCCATTCTTTGGCTAGGGGGTCACTTATGCAAATACATTCAGCTGATACATTATCTGGGCCCCCAGGATGTGAGTACCTCAGTTCTTCCTGTCTCTTTCTCTTTCTCTCTCAGCCTCCCCCCTCTCTCTCCACATGGCCTTTCATCATTCAGCCATTTGGCCCAAGCTTCCTGACATAGCAGTGGCAAGTATATTCCTACAGAATAAAGAGAAAGCCAGCAGGCTTGGAAATAGCACAGTGTCACCTCCACTGCATTTTTTCTTTTTTAAGATGGAGTTTCGCTCTTGTTACCCAGGCTGGAGTGCAATGGCGCGATCTCGGCTCACCACAACCTCCGTCTCCTGGGTTCAAACCATTCTCCTGCCTCAGCCTCCCGAGCAGCTGGGACTACAGGCGTGCGCCACAATGCCCAGCTAATTTTTGTATTTTTAGTAGAGACGGGGTTTCACTATGTTGACCAGGATGATCTTGATCTCTTGACCTCGTGATCTACCCGTCTCGGCCTCCCAAAGTGCTGGGATTATAGGCATGAGCCACCGCGCCCGGCCACTTCCACTGCATTCTATTGCCCGAAGCAAGTGAAAAGTGATGCTGCCAGAGTAAATGTGAGAAGGCACTCAGACTCTACCTCTTGATGAAAGGAGTGGAAAAGAATGTGTGGCCAGTTTTAATCCACCTGATTCCCTGCGTGTCAATCAAGGGAATTTAAACTCAATTTCATCAGAAACGGAGCAGGAAAATGATGCCATCAGAGTTGTGCTGTACAGAGAATAACCAAATTTTCATGAATGGAATAAACAAAAGCTACAGATAGAGATCTGTTAGGTGGTTATAATTTTAGCATCACCTAACAATACATTCAGATACATGCATGTCCTTAACAATCCATACCTGTCCTTAGACAGAATGGGGAAGTCACAAGAACCACTACGGAGATAAAAATCAACAGTGATGAGCATCTATAATTGAAGGCACTGGAGAGAAACTGAGCGAACATGCCACATCACAGCAACTAAAAGAAGGATGCATTATTCACCCAAAAGAGAAAAGCTACCTTACTATAGATAAGTTTTAGTTCTGGACCAATTGAGGAAAAATCCCTACCTGCAGTTTATGTGCAGAGTCAAAAAGAATAATGACAGCCACAGGCTGATCAAAGTAGACACCAAACATACAGTCAGATGTACCTTAAGTGCTTTTTAACCTGGTTTCACTCATCACAATTTTTAAAAATTCTGCTGAACAGGTAGTTCCCCTGAATTAGAAAGTTAAACAACATTTACCATTAGCAAGCCATTATTTGGAGAGCTGAAACCATATACTAAATTACAGGGTATAAGAGATGCTTAGCTAACTGAAACCTGGCCAAAATACTAGGACAAATGCAACTAAATACTAGCTCAGAATTCTGATTAACCACTGCTTCCCACAGCCTTTGTTCCTGTATCTCTTCTGATATAAGTACTGTCCATATGATCCTTTTAGAAGTTTTATTCTGACTAAAGGGGGAGCCGGTACCATTAAGACATCCAACATTATGATGGTTGAGATTTTTTGAATAACTGCCCATTCCAATTCAGTATCTATTGAGTTCCTACTATTTGCCAAGCACCAGGGATACAGCAGAGAACTCAATAAACAAGGTCCCCATCTTACTGGAATTTACATTCAGTGGCAAAAGTCAAATTGATACAGACAGGAGGCACAGAAACTCTAGGTAGAAAAGGGCAGGTCCCTGGTGAAGCCCCACCTCCAAGCTGAAAAGTCTGAAACTCTCAGCCCAAAGTGAGAACTTCTATCTCTGTTTGCCTGCTCTTTCTTGATTGGTTCTTTCTGAATGTTTTTTGACCAGTCGAATGTTGCCTTTTCCAAAATTATCTATAACCCACCCCATTTCCAATCCTGGGCCTATAAAGACCCCAAACTCAGCTGGTAGAGGAGAAAAGCTGCTGGACATCGAGCAGAGGCAATGAGTTCAGAGATGACAGCTATAGACATTGGAGAGAGGCAACTTGACTTTGGAGGGGGGAGGTAGGAACAGCTTGATTTCAAAGGAGAGCAACCTGCCCTTCCTATCCCCTTTCCAGCTCCTCTCTCTGCTGAGAGCCACTCTCATTGCTCAATAAAATTCTCCACATTCACCATCTTTCAATTCATCCATATGACTTCATTCTTCTTGGGCAGTGGACAAGAATTGAGGACCCACCAAGTGCAGGTACCCACAAGGGCTGTCACATTGGCCCTTTGCCCTTGCTGGTGGAGGACAGCTGCCCTACGTGATGAGGAAAAGGGCCCACTGAGCTGGTAACATACTGCTGTCCATAGACAGCGGAGCTAACAGAGCACTGTAACATACCCTCTGGTGACTTTGGGTCGCATGCACCCCCATCTGCATGCCGCCTAAGGGCCTGCTCCTGCTGGTGCCAAAGCAGTTGGCTGGCTCCTGCACTTATACAAGCTACATGCTCCCTTCTGCAAGGGGTTGAGCATGGTGGCCTGAGTAAACAGGTCATCCCTGTCATCCTGTCATGGGTCCTATGAAGGGGTCAAGATACTATCCTGCATCAAAATTATAAGCAAATCTACCTGGGATAATTTCAGCAAACAGTAAGTGTTGTGATAAAAAAATCAAATGGGGCCAGGTGTGGTGGTTCATGCCTATAATCCACGCACTTTGGGAGGCTGAGGTGCAAGGACCACTTGAGGCCAGAAGTTCAAGACCAGCCTGGACAACAAACCAAAACCCCCATCTCTACCAATAATAATACAGAAAGAGTTTTCTAGGCACTGCGGCACATGCCTGTAGTCCCAACTACTTGGGAGGCTGAGCCAGGAGGACTGGTTGAGCTCAGGAGTTCAAGGTTGCAGTGAACTACGATCACACCACTGCACTCCAGCCTGGGCAAGAGTGTAACACTGTCTCAAAAAATATATATATATATATAAAATGGTGAGTGGGATGGTGATGACTGTAGGAACTACTTTAGCAAGTACAGTCAGGGAAGTCTTCAAATTGTCAGATGGAAATGAAAGGGTTACATGCTTTTGGCACCTGCAAGCTTGATTTGACCCATTAGTTGCTTCATTCCCTTCTTTGAGACCTCTTCTGAGCTTTTTATTTATTTATTTTTACCAACAAGGTCTTACTTCCTTATGCAGGCTGGAGTATAGTGGTACAATCCTAGCTTACTGCAGCCTCAAATTCCTGGGCTCAAGCAATCCTCCTGCCTCAGCCTCCTGAGTAGCTGGGACTACCTACCATGCACCCAGTTTTTTTGTTTTGTTTTGGTAGAGACGGGGGTCTTGCTATGTTTCCCAAGCTGGTCTCAAACTCCTGTCCTCAAATGATCCTCCTGCCTCAGCCTCCCAGAGTGCTGGGATTGTAAGCATGAGCCACCACACTTGGCCTCTTTCAACCTTTTTTAAAAAGGAGATCATTTCAAAGTTTGGAAGCTCTAAGGAATTAGAGAAGAGGTTGGGTGAAGAGATGGCAAATAGCTATTCTAGAAAGGCTGGGAAATAAGCAATTGCTTGTTAATAACCCACTCATTCAGCATTACTTACCAATAGGTGGAAAAGAGCCCAAAAAGCTTCTTTTGGAACATAGTACCCCTTTATCCACATATGTGAATTAATCAAAGCCCACAGATTAATGAGGTAGGAGACCTTGTCTACGGATACTCTAGCTACTGGGTATTTAAGGTGAGGGTTGACCTCTTCCTTTTTGTTTTTCACATTTGATAAAATCTTCCCGGTAGCATTTATTATTCCAGTTATGACTGTCATCATTTTTCCAAGTACCGTCATATGTCTTTCCCCATTAGAAGATACATCAATGCTACAGAAAGAAACTGAAAAGACTAAGCTGGTGTTCCATCTAAAATGTGTCTTCTATAATTATATGCACAAACAAATATAAACTAGAAACAAAACAGACTCTGAGTTTGAGAACGTCGAAGGTAACTAGGAATTGGTTTCAATAAAAACAATACATATGAATAATAGATAAATTAGAAGATCTGCTTCCCAAATCTTTTTTTCCAGGCACACCCAGGGTATGTCTTTAACAGTCCTGATACTTCAATGAAAAATTGAGGTGCCAATGATTTGTAGGTGAAATTAATGTTAAATACTTCAAAGCACTGGACAAATAAGTCAGCAGCAAAAATTTTATGAGTTCACTTCCTTCAGGGGAACTTAGAGAGCAGGATTTTATTGCTGTGAATTCTGGTCACCCTTTCTACCCCTCAGCATCTGTTTGAAATATGTAGTAGACAATTGCTTTTTTGGCTGTGACTCAGGTGGTGGAAACACAGGACAAACAGACTACTGTATATAAGCTTTCCTCCAGCAATGAAAAATTTTATTAACTCTCTTGCGTCGCAAATGTGGCGGCTGCTCAGTGCCCAATCTCTGCGGCATCATCAAGGAATTTAGCTAATTATGATTTGCGCTGGCCAAGCAAGAGGTGACCATGTTGAAATTTGTCAACTCGATGTTTTCTCACATTTCAGAACGAGCCGGCAGAAAACAACAACAAAACCTTACATTCTGTCTAGTTCATCATTCCTATGTGTAAAATTCTAAGTTAAATATTACACATGAGCTTGCTACATAAATATGTCAGTCTTGCCACCGAGGCCAGCCAAAACAAACAGTTTCGAGCAGTCCCACAGTTTAGAGCGGCGGAGTTTTCATAGAAGCCATGCACTTGCCCCTTTTTACTCAGTTTTTAAAATTTTCTCCCATGACAATAGAAAAGTTAGAAAGCAGTCCACAGAGAGTGCGGAGAAAGGGCTCTCTCTCCTTCACCATGGCGACTGTGAGAAGATCAAGGGCTGAATGTCTGCCTGGCGGAACACAAGTCTGTAAAATTCTGCACAGACGAAAGCTCAATCTCATCCCATCAGCCCAACCCCCAAAGAAAGAAATAGAGAGGGTTGGTTCAGAAGTCATGAGAAGCCCCTATCAGATGGTTTTTCTTCCACATTAAGGGCTAGAAATAAACATGGATGCCACCTACAACTTAGACTGCTGTATTTAGAGTAATGAAAGCCCAGTTTGCTCCAAAGCAGAAAATACATTGCTAGAATCGGTCAATGGAAATTGAACAAAAACTTCCTAATACTAATTCCCAGAGACTGATATATTTTTATAGAAAGTCTATTCACAAAGGGGAAATATTTTCACCAAAATCTTTTAGCTAATCTCTTCACGAGTACACATTTTTTAGAGACCTGTTTCATGTGTTCTTATAATAAAGCTATTCACCATTTCTTTCAATGAATAAAGCTTACTTTCTCCCTTCTCTCGGAAACTAAGATATGTTTTATCATACAACCAACAGCAAACTTTCTTTGAACTTCCAGTCCAAACGTCCCCCTCTTCCCACACTCCAGCCTACTATACTTGAAATTATTTGCCTCCAAAATTATAAAGAAAAAAGTGAGTGGTTAAGATGACCAGAGTAACAACTGGTATTTTCTTTCTTAAACCAATTTATATAGCCCTTAAGCAAATTCACATAGCCTTTTTCCTAGCTATCCCAAAATGTAGATTCTTCAAGGAATATTTCAGGCATTTAAACGGAAAGTGAACTCCCATGAATTTGGCAAAAATAATGGAAACAAGGACTGAAACAAAAATATCCAATAAAACACTTTCTCTTTCCTGAAAGGGATGGAAAGGAAATAAAACACACCCTGAAAAGAAAATGATTTTATAAAACGTTACTAGGAATAGCTTTTACCAAATTGAAAGCTATTTTTTTGTTAAAAAAAAAAAAATCAAAACCTGTTTCCCAGAATGACTTCTCTAAAATCATCACCTCACAAATTTTTTTTTTTGTTTAATGGACATTTAACTCATTTAAGTTCTCTTTATATTCAAAAAATTAAGAAAGGAGGCCACTTCTGCCAAAAGGCATTTTTAGTCATTTCAAATAAAAAAACAAGTCAGTCACAAAGGACTAACCAGACATTTCAAAAGTGCTTAAGTATGAGAGCTGGTTTTGCTATATAAAAATCTCTACTAAAATGTTTGTTTTAACTAATGTATACCTTCCTTCCATGGGGAGACATTGCTTCGGAGACAGAAGTTTCTTGTCTTAATGACTGGTTCTAAACCCCACCTTCCCTTGCCTTAAATTTGCCATGTGGTCCATGGAGGCAAACTAGGAAGGGGACACATGCCGATTTACGCCAAACAAAACAGAAAAGGAAAAAATTTGGTCTAGACCTCACCCACCCAGAGGCATTCGAGACAACCAGAATGCCACATGGCTTGCCAGGAACCACTTGGAGGTCTGTGCAAAATTCATAGGTGAGGCAGGCAATAGCTTCCACCAGCCACAAGTCCAGGCTGCAGAATGAGGAGCAACGTGATCATCCTGTAACTGTGTCTCTCGTGGTAACAGAAGCACCATGTCTGAGCAACTGAACTCAGTCTTCCACTTTGTATGAAAACAGAGGGCTAAACAAAGCTCACTGGATTACTTGATGTTAAGAAAACAAGCTCCCCAAAAGAATGACCTAGATTAAAACACTAGCCAAATTCTGGGCACCAATAATATCTCAGGGGAAGTAACAATCCCAGAAATGCTTGAGAAGACAGCCCAATATTTAGCACCTTTCACCCACTTGCCATTTTCTGTGCAGTATGTGCAGGGAGTCTTGCAGGAACACGGGGGCATAGACACAGGAAGAAAAGGCAACCCTTGCCTTCAAGGAGCTTATAGTTTTATGAGAGGAAAAGACAAGTACATGAGAGGCAACACAAACAAGGAGGGGGGGGCAAGAGCCACCTGTTCAACCATCGTCGTGCCATGAATGATTAGTGACACCTGGGGACCTGTCAAGACCCCATCTTCCAAAGACTCACACAGTTCCATTCTTTAAACTCTTCTTGAACTTTCTGTGTAATTAAACACCAAATTTGGCAAACCATGCTAATTTTGAAAGGCACTCCCTGGGAATTTAGTAAAAGTTTAAACAACTTGTTTACATGTGTTTGGCCTATCTGTTTCAATTTCTTGTTTATTTTAATAGGAGTGACTCTTGGGTGCAAGCTCCTTTTGTGCTTGAGACCACTACTGGACTCTTCTCCAGCTCTTTTTCCCTAATCTGCATTCTAAATCTCTTCTCTAAACAAAACTTGAATAACAACTTTTTATGATAAATGCTGAACACCTCCAAGATGACAGTTGCAAAATAAACTCTACTTTTACAACCCGAAAGCATTCTAAACATACAGAAAATACTTGCTTATGCTGTCCTTTTCTTAAAAACACACACACACAAGAATTTTCTTCTGTGTGTGTGTATCTGTGTGTGTGTATCTGTGTGTGTATGTGTCTGTACATATATAAGTTCCTGACGATCCTTCTGAAATGTGTGCATTCCCATCATGCTCCAGTGTTTTCTGGCCCCATGATGCCCTCACTTTTGATTGTGGAGATGATGTTGAAGTGCACAGGGTATTTACTGATCCGGTTATCTTGTTCTGTGACAGGCAGAATCAATCAATCAAGAGGCCGGCTTTGCACTTACATATTCCAGGCACAT
This sequence comes from Sapajus apella, assembly GCF_009761245.1. NCBI lineage: Eukaryota > Metazoa > Chordata > Mammalia > Primates > Cebidae > Sapajus > Sapajus apella. Next base: position 22,242,254 of record NW_022436963.1, read on the forward strand.
CTCCGCACTTCAGGATACGAGATCACAGTGTTATCCAGCCAAATTTGATCAACAAATGCAGTTCCCCTGTGCCACAGCAATCTCAGATGAAGATGTTATTATGTGGAACTGAGCAAAGTGATAAAGACAGTACAGCGGAGCCTGCAGAAGCCCGGCTGGACCGCACTGACAGCTTTTATATACCAAAGCGGTGATGTTCCTTTCTTCCAGATTATAAAAGTTCCCTTGATTTGAAGAAAATCACGCTGTATATACACAGGTGACCCCCAACCATTGCATTTCCCCATCTATAACTAAAATCCTCAAGGAAGAAGCAACATATATTAGCATAACATTGCAGGCAAAATCCTTTAATAACAGGGCAGTATTTAAAGCATAAGAGAGCACGTGTAAATTTTCAGAGAGCTCTCCTGATAGTTTCTTGTGGATGTTGTTATTATTGATCATTATTATTTGGTGAAAGCTAATATTTGAAAGACCAAAAAAACATGGTTTTATAACTTAATCAGTTACAGATAATCTTCTTTATCTCACATCTCTGACTGTGTGTAAGTCGGTGTCAATATTTTAAGTGGGTCCCAAAAAAGTCTAAAAGGATGTCTTATTGTGCCAATAGCTTTCACTTCACTACTGCCCTGCAGTTATTTTACATTATTTAATCCCAAATTCCATCTTTTGGATTCTACCTTCCTCTTGCATTTTAAATCTTTAATGGGAGCCTTTGGCAGTCCATAGGTACAATAATCAGATATCTGCAGAGAGAAACTGAAAAATTAATCATCATTTCCATTTCATATTTTTGTATTACACTAAAAATTACTTACTCGTAGAGCTAACTTCTACACTCTTGCAATATGTTCCTTAACATTGCAAATGCTGAGAATGATTTCAGATAAAGTATGTCCAAACTGAGCCAGTTAACAGCCTTAAGTTATTCTTTGAGATTTGTATGCCGGGTTTTCATCCAAATTTCATTTCAAATAATTTTAATTAAGACACACTTATTGACTGAGGATTGTTACATGTGGCCTAAAACTAGGGCAAAAGTACCCCAAGCTAATCACAGGAATGATGTTAAAATTGTTTATTATTCTTTTATGAATTATCCTGCTTAAATTACAGTATTTCACAACTCTATGTAAAATGTGAAACACTAACCACATACAGTTTATTATAGAAACTGATGTATACATTAATCTGACCTTTACCTAAATACCTCCTTAACCACAAGGAATGAGTTAAAAAAAAAAAAACACCCAAAGTCAGCTATCACATCATGAGTACCATCAAACTGTTAAATCTATTAACTTTGTTTTCTTTTTTCACTATTATTAAACTGGAAAGAAAAATTCAACTGGAAAATTGTGCCTCGTCGGTTCCCTTGTCATCATGTAATAAGTATGAGAAATATATGTGCAATGGCCAAATGGCCGGTAGACAAAACACCCACTCTAAGTGACGTACTGTTTTCCATACCACTCAGACAAAATCAAAACAACAGAACTGCTGCAAACAAAAACAAAATAACATTTCCCATCAGCATTCCAGACAGAGAAAATTTACAGGAAAAGAAGCTGGGAAAAGAACCAGAATGAAATAACTGCTCATACCTCCCCTCTTGGTAGAGCCATTTCTTCAGACAAACAGTACTTACTTTAACAGTGAAATGTTTAACAATTGATAAAATGTTTGCCAGTGCTGCAAAACTTTTTCCCCCACTTTAAGGCAAACATTTGCTCTGTTTAAAGTGATGAAGTACTTCTATAGAACCAAGGGGCCTACATTTTTCCTTTTTTAAAACAGGGGAAACTTAAGAAAAGAGACAGGTTATAGACGGGTACAGAGGTAAGTTTGCGATTTAATTACTTCTCCTTTCACAGAGAAATAGAGAAGTGCTTCCCAGTACTGCTGAGCCCGCATGGGAGGAGAGTATAAAACTCACTTGAAAAAGTGAAGATGAGCTCTTTTTACAGCTGAGTCACATTTATGTAACTTGATTAAGGTGCCAGCTCCCAGGAAGTTACTGGATCAGGGTTCAGCCTAGATACCTGCTCATAAACCGAGGCGGTGCAGTGACTATCAACAGCTGTATTTGACTATTTCATCGAGTCAGTTTACAGTGTCTCCATCACAGTGGACGCCTGTCAGCTGCACTCTTGCTAACACAATTCCTGTGTTTTGCCTGGCAGTAAATGGACGCCTCTGCCCTAGCGTCTTCTAAACAACTCCGTTAACATTTGCCCCCGAGCGGCTCTCTCTTTGTCCAGTCCCTGTCTTCTAACAGATGTCATCCAAGCCTAATCAAGCATAAAATGGTCATAAATATTTCTTTCTGGTAGATTTCACATTCGCATTTCATGCAGGGACATGATATTTTTCTGCTACCTCCAGGGAGAGCCTAATGCAAAAACCAGTTACTTACATTCTAGCCTCATGTTCCTTTAGTAAAATGCAGAGCATGTTCTCAGTTCAAAGACATAAAAAGGTGTGAGACTTTATCTTCTGGCTTTTGTTTAACTGCACCTTTTTCTTTCCTACCCCCACCACCACCAAATGTATCTTCATCTTACACTTTATCCTTATGCATTACAAATGTTCCTTTGTGCCTGAGAAAATATAAAACAGGGTCTAAAATGAGCCCATGTCTACCATATTTCAGTAACTTTAGGTTTTCAACATCAGGCTCCTTAATTGCTGGCAAAAAAAAAAAGAGATTTTTTGCTCAGATATCTAATTCAAATAACAAGCTATTTAAAGAGTAGATAAGAAGACTCTCCAATTTTGGTTCATTTTATGCACAATTTTGCAACCTCCTTCATCATATTTAGTTAAAACAATGGGATGAATCGAATGTACAAATTTAAGGTTCATGCCAATTAGCATTGAAAAAGAAAAGATAATCATGAGACAGGCCCTATTTCCAATACTTAAACTTTGATCATGCAGGGGGAGCTACTTTGGATAATTAATCAGCCTCCTTAATGAGAGAAGAATTGGTAATCAGCACAATCATATTTATCTTCAGCAAACTTAGTAAATAATGAGTCTTAATCTAAAATAAAACTGTCCTAATAATACTTTCGAGGCCATATGTCTGTGTTTCTCTTTCCTATTCCCTTTGTCAAAACAAAAATCTTATATTGCTATTTAAAGTGAACTGCAAAACACTTAGCGGTATATATCACAACAATGACACTCCCCCATCACCCCTTACTCCGTTGAGCCTAATATTTGATTACTGCTAGTCAAATCAAGCTTTCAGGCAAATAATCTCCATTTTTAAAGTTAATGAGATATGGTCATGTCGACAACAGCTTGCAGAAACTTTTAATTTTAATTCCTGCAGGCTGTGCTGGCCTCTTTTACAGCAACTACTGTATGAATGAGTCAAATTTGCCAACATGGCTTATGTAGACAAGTGCACACTAATTAAAAATACCCACTGGTATCATAATTTAAATACCATGAAAATAAACTGTGAAAGTCGCTCGGATCCAGTCTTCATGGTTTCCTTGGAGTGCGCTTCTTTTGACTATAGGATGTTTTATTGCTCGCGTATTCTTAGCTGAAAACCATTTTGCATCTTTGAGGAATTTGGGATTTTGATGTAATTATACAATTTGTGTTAATATTTGTTTCACATAAGCTGTTAAGCAGGCCTCCCAGAACGACCCACTAATTGAGAAAACCATATTGCTGAGGCAAGCAGCAAATTTATACTCTTGATTCAGGGTCCCATCCACAACTTCCTTTCATGGGGCCTCCTCTTGCCTCTCTGAGCTCCAGCCACAATGAATTTAAAATAAAAACACAGTTCTTTTAGTCCGTCTTTCTTCCTTTTCTTCTTTTTGTTTGAGTTTTCATTTTTCATCATATCTGTACTTTAACTGCTGTTCTTCCAAAGCAAAAAGGTGGGCATGATTCTTCAACCTTAATCCAATTGCAAAATGCTGCTATCACTTCTTTGCAGCCATCCATCCATCCATCCATCCATCCATCCATCCGGCCTTCCAACCATCCATCTATACAAACACACATTCACATTTTTTTTTTAATTTAAATCATTTTTGGCAAGAGAATTTCTGAGTCTGGTTTTGCTGGAATAAAAGCACATTTTCTACAGCGTACAAAGTTGGCATCGTGAGGGTTAAAGCTATTTGAGGGGTTAAATATGCAATTACCGCTGACTAAAACCAGAGAGACATATAGATAAATAGAAGAAATGAAGTCCCCAGGTTCCCTTCAGAAGCCTTCATCACATTACTACCAGACAGAAACTCTTTAAGTCCCATTTTCAGATGTTAAATCATTGTTCGCGTTGCACATATTTTCGTTATTCCTGGGGGAACAATATCTGAAGAGAGCGTGCTAACAAATGCAATCCCGTAAACAGGCATTTTTCCTCTTGTTGTTAGTACCTTTGTATTCCCGCTCCCGGCTCTGTCATCCATGGCTTCTCTCTGCTTTGAAGTTAAAGTACTGAATGAGCAGTGTCATCTATTATCCAGAGTGTGTATGTAGATTATAAATAAGAAATAAAAGTGACTTTCAGTACATTGCTTTTGCATTAGCAAGTTGCCTTCTCTCTTACCTCCTCTGTCCTTCATACTTGCAACCAACAATCTATTAGCAACCTGAATTTCAGGGTTTCTTTCAGAGGGAGACACAGACTGGAAAATGTGTATGCAACGACATGAAAAGTTGTATTGACACACAAGGGCTGGGGTCTGAGCCAGGCCTCTGAATTCAGCTTTTCTGTCTTTAACCCTATCTTACAGATGTCCTTCAGGACGAGTGTCTGGTGATGGGACCGGCTCTTCATTTACATTTTTCTGTTGACAAACAGAGTCCATGAATATTAATTATTCTGAAGTTTATTTGCAGAAAAGGCACTTTCTAATCCTTATCAATTATTTATTAAAAATCTCCCCCACCTAATAATCTCATTAACATTATTATACTAAGGCCAACAGCAAATATTCCTTTGATAAGTAACAACCCAACCCGCTATCCTTCCTGCCAAATTTCATGTAGCCTCCTTTGCTTAATCATGGATATCGTGGCTTTTTTTTTTCTCTAGGGTAGTCCTCCACTACTTTTTTCTTTTTTTTAATAAAATTCACAAACAGTGCCTTTTGTTATAAAATGAAAAATGTCTGATATATTATACTAAATGAAAAGAACAAAAACCTTGGAAAAATAGATATATGTCTGCTTTTTAATGCCCTGTTGGTTATATGCAGATTTACTGAACAGAAATCCCAAGGAACTAAATCCCCACAGTACCAGAGCATGAAGGGGCTTGAGGGACTCCATTGGGTTTGAAAATATGTAAGACTCTCAAAGAATGTAAAGCATATTAAAATCGCCTCCAATAATGGTGACACCTATGTGTATGTAGTGCTTCATTGCTTACCAGGCATTTTGACCTAAAACACTTCATCTGCTTCCTCTAATACTCCTCTAAGGTGTGCGGGCAGTTATTATTAACCTTGAGGCAAAGCAACTGCCTAAGGTCACCAGGACAGAAGGTAGGAGAGCATGGACTCCAAATCCCACGTTTTCTCACCAAGAATTTCACATCCCACCTTGTTGACTGGTCCTGTGTTCAAAATGAGGCTCTCCTTTTCTATCTTCCTTCCCTCTTCTTTCTGGATTCATTGTTGGTATTTTTACTTGTTGCTTGGAAATTTCGTTAGCTGCCTGGAATTCCATTTTTTAAAGGGCTGCCCTGGCCGCTGATCTGTGAGGTACCATCTTTTCCAAAAATCACAGAACCACCAAATATCTAAAACTGAGCCTGATTACTAGTTTACTCAGAAACTAAAGGTAGGAGAAGCAGCATAGTTTCAGAGGCAAAAGTGAGGGAATGTGTTCTCTTTCCCTGTCCATGAAGGGGCTAGCTTTAAACTCCCCAGCGCCATGCCCCCCTCCCATTTCTCTCCATCCCGGGGAGATGCAACGGTTTATGTTTAAATTTCACGGGCGCAGGAAGAAACTAAACGTCAATCACTCCAGCAGAAGTTCTACGGAACTCCTTTCATTGGCCCAGGGTCTTGGAGAAGGTGGGGGTTTCTCCCAGGATAAAAGTCCGTGCTCCCTCACCTGCGCCAGATTTCCACCTTTCTAGAATCCCCTCCCACACGGTGGGGAGCTCCCTCTGGGACTTCCCATCTGGAATCCCCTTCCACAGGCTTCACGGAAGCCTCTCCCTTCTTCTCCTTTCCTTCTCTTTTCTCTACCTAAATAAAGTCACCTTTCTGCAACAGAAAGGTGATTGGGTCCAAAATTTTACTTTGCAAGCATACGGTGCAGCCGAAGCGGCCCCACCGCTTATTCTTTGAAAGGTTAAAAGCCAAAAACCCACAACATCCCCCTCCAAAAAAACCCGGTTACAAAAGTAAACTTTGAAACGAAATCGTATCCAGAGGCTCAAAGAGTGAATGATGCTTCAGATCACAGAGTGAGTTACAGCAGCTACACTCAAACCCAGGCTGGCTCATACCTCTATCAACATTCTCAGACTGTATTTGCAGTGCCCTTGCATTTTGCAAACTTGAGAGATCACTTTTTTCCCTCTCTACCAACAGTTTCTCATCTATTTCCTAAGAAAATTAGTATCCCTATCACCACCCAATCAGCCTGATTCTATTCACATTTCTAGAATGGGAAATGCCTCAATTTGGAAAAAAGAAAACTAAAAAACGCCACGTGCTGTGGCTCACGCCTGTAATCTCAGCACTTTGGGAGGCCCAGGCAGGCTGATCACCTTACATCAGGAGTTCGAGACCAGCTTGGGTAACATGGTGAAACTCTGTCTCTATTAAAAACACAAAAATTAGCCAGGCATGGTAGGAGATGCCTGTAGTCTCAGCTACTCAGGAGACTGAGGCACAAGAATCGCTTGAACCCAGGAGGTAGAGATTGCCGTGAGCCAAGATCATGCCATTGCACTCCTGCCTGGGCGACAGAGTGAGGCCGAAACACACACACACACACACACACACACACACACACACACACACACACA
>NW_022436963.1:22249293-22301793 GCF_009761245.1 Sapajus apella
ACACACACACACACACACACACACACACACACACACACACACACACACTTTTTGCCTTCGTTCTTGTCCTGCATAAAAATCCTGCAAGCATAAAAGGATAGCGTTACCTTCTGATAAAACACATTAGCTGTCATCCTATTAGTAAAACCATACATTAGACATACAGGAGGAGCACGCCTAGGCCAAAGTTAAGATGCTGCACATTCCAGTGAGAAACCCAGTGACAGCCAACTTTAAAATGAGGGTAGGGGTGTGGGTGATAAAAGGCCAGTTCATGAAGACTAAGGAAAGCTAGTAAGGAATTACCAAAGTTATCTCCTGCGTGGCTGATTAACAATGAGACGTGGAGATGAGGGCTGAAGTCATCTCACCAGGGATTGCTGGCATATTCTGGGAAGTCTCAGCTGCTTTCCAACAGCATTCAAGAAAACACGGGCTTGAAGTCATGAGGAAAACCACAATGAAGGAAGCTTTAAGGAATGGGAGTTGGGAAACCAACTATGGTGGGAAGGATGAAACAGGCAAGTTTTTGTTGTGATTGTTGCTTAAGAAGAAAGTGACAAAATAAAGTTACCAATTTTAAAGTATTATGTGATTAGCAGAAGAACTTTACCACCCTCTATACAGAAAAAATATCCTTGACCACCCTCCATCTATGGCCAAATCCAGTCCTCCTTTTTTGTAGGTAAAGTTTTATTTGAACACAGTCAGATCCATTATTTATGTAAGATTTATAGCTGCTTTCATGTGGAGCATTTGTGATAGAAAGAATAGCCTGCAAAGCCAAAAACCATTTTTTTACTACTTAAAGAAAATTTAGAGTTTCCAGATCCTTATTGTAGAAAGATTACTGTGGTCCACGGGTGCAGTGGATCATGCCTGTAATCCCAGCACTTTGGGAGGCCGAGACAGGCGGAGGATCACGAGGTCAAGAGATGGAGACCATCCTGGCCAACATGGCGAAGCTCCATCTCTACTACAAATAGAAAAATTAGTGGGACATGGTGGCGTGTGCCTGTAGTCCCAGCTACTTGGGAGGCCGAGGCAGGGGAATCGCTTGAACCCGGTAGGCAGAGGTTGCAGTGAGCTGAGATCATGCCACTGCACTCCAGCCTGGGCAAGAGAGTGAGACTCCATCTCAAAAAAAAAGAAAAGGAAAGAAAGATTACTGTGGAGGGAGATAAAACACACTTCCCAATAATTGATAGTAAGAATTTAAGAGTAAGCTGGGTGCAGTGGTGTGTACCTGTAGTCCCAGCTACTGGGGAGGGTGAGGCAGGAGATTTGCTGGGGCCCAGGTGCCTATAAATAGCCATTGCATTCCAGCCTGGGCAACAGCAAGATCCTGTCCCCCCAAAAAACAGGAAAACGCAGGCATACAGGTACACAGTAATACACATATACCCTATGTATGGAATATTGTTGTCAACAGTGTCAATACCATAGGAATAAAATTCCTGATTTCACCCATCTTCACAGATCATGGAAGGGTCCACAATATAGCTCACAAGACCGTTTCTAAATACATCAGGGGCATCCACGCAAAAGTTAATCAAAGGACAAAGCCTTTATTTTGTCTGAGCTTAGTTTCTTCATCCATAAAATGCGAGACTGGATCATCTAAGGAATTTTAGAAATTCTATGACTCTACAGAGAAGGAATAAGGAGCAAAATGAATATACAATGTATGCACATGCATACACACACACACACACCAATATAACTGGGGTAGGAAGAGGAGAGTAGAAGAATCAAGGAAACAACAGACTGCGGGTACAACCAACTTGGAGTAGATACATGTGTATATATATATATATATATATATTTTTTTTTTTTTTGAGATGGGAGTCTAGCTCTTGTTGCCCTGGTTAGAGTGCAGTGGTGCGATCCCAGCTCACTGCAACCACCGCCCCCAGGTTCAAGTGATTTTCCTGCCTCAGCCTCCCCATTAGCTGCGATTACAGGCACCCACCACTACACCCGGCTCATTTTTGTACTTTTAGTAGAGATGGGGTTTCGCCGTGATGGCCAGGCTCATCTCGAACTCCTGATCTCAGGTGATCCACCTGCCCCAGCCTCCCAAAGTGCTGGGATTATAGGTGTGAGCCACGGTGCCTGGCTGATACATGTATATTAAAGGGAAAATCTGAAGTTACATTTGTCATTCTTAAAGGAGACGCATGAGCCACCGTGCCTGGCAGATATGTGTATATTAAAAGGAAAAACCGAAGTTACATTTGTCATTCTTAAAGGAGGTATAGATTCCAAAAGAGAGCAATACCCTATTTAAACAAGTAATTGTTAGGAGAGATCAGGGTCCACTGAAACCTTCCAAGAAAAAGCTGTGAGCCTGCAAAGAGACCAGGGAGATGAAGGATCTATTTTGAGGCCGGGCGCTGTGGCTCAAGCCTGTAATCCCAGCACTTTGGGAGGCCGAGGCGGGTGGATCACGACGTCAAGAGATAGAGACCATCCTGGTCAACATGGTGAAACCCCGTCTCTACTAAAAATACAAAAAATTAGCTGGGCATGGTGGCGCGTGCCTGTAATCCCAGCTACTCAGGAGGCTGAGGCAGGAGAATTGCCTGAACCCAGGAGGCGGAGGTTGCGGTGAGCCGAGATCGCGCCATTGCAGTCCAGCCTGGGTAACAAGAGCGAAACTCCGTCCCAAAAAAAAAAAAAGGATCTATTTTGGACTTTCAAAGCAGCTTGAGGGGCAAATATCTAAGCTACCCAGAAACATGCATCTACTTCATTTGTCATACTGGGAAGCAAAATAGCAGCTTCTTTGGCCCATCAAGTGTGTCTCTTTTTTGCACTGACAACACACATGTGACCGTGATGACACCTACAAGGAATGGAGGCTCCCTGCCTCTCAAAACTGGGAGACTTGCAATTTAAGGCTTTTCTTCAAATAAGATTGCTTTTCAGCCTTTTCCGCTGTTCTTTTCAAAAGCAGGCCCATCGGCTTGTTTTCAAAGGTGAGAGAGCGATAAAGACAGACTAAAAATGATCCTCGGTAGCCTAGTTATTTGGGCTTTTGTGCTGATCCAGAATGGGGACCAACTAACATGTTAGTGATTTAATGATGAAGCAAGGACTCATGGACTCCGGGTAATCAGCTGACTTCATAAAATAAGCCATGAAAGGTAAAGACTTTCCTAAACCGGAAACAAATATATGCTTTTGCTGCTAGGGAAATGTACATAGTTTGACTTGTAGGTTATGAATCTTTAAAACTCCTACCCTAAGTCCTATCATACATCGTTTGTGAGTAATATCTTTTATTTATTGTGCTAAGCAATTGTTCTTTGTTGACTAGAGTGGTGTTCTATGTGAGCAAAGCAGGTGAGACGCAGACACAGCAACACAAAATACCACTCCGGGAGCAAAGGACATTTTGTCAACAGAGCTAATCACTCTTAAAGCAAAATAGTCCACTCTTCCCAGATATTAAAATAATGAAAATAACTGTGGCAACTTCAAAAGGACCAACTCATTAATCAGTGAAGCTGGGTGAATAATTTTCTCAAGAAACACAAGGTACCAGAAATATTTTATCCAAATACATTTTTGTTGGTCAGAATAGGGTTCAAGCCTGTTACATAATACTAAGAAAACACAGAAGGTTATTTCCCCTGTCCTGTCAGTGTGTGACAGCTGCTTGGGGCGCCTGGGGAAAGTACAGTTTCAGTCTTCTGGTTCCAATGTTCCCAAATATAACAGCAATAAAAGGGAGTATGTCAAAACCAAAATGGCTGCTTTTAAGTTGTCTATAAAATATTAATTGCAACCACCACTGCTCACAGTTTAATATGTGCAGCCTTATTAGTAAACCCAGATTTCCCAGTTCTTAGATGCAATACTTCCATCCCCATGACCAGTCAAAGGAGGCAGTGATCAGAAAAGTTTTCTGTGTTGGAGACATGGTTCAGGTCCTGCAGGATCTTAATGCCTTAGCTTTATTGCCTATAGCATGCTGTAAACATCACTGAATTTCTGCTACTTCTGGATAAAACAAAGGCCTTCTGGCTGGGCAGGGTGGCATGTGCTTGTAGCTTCACCCACTTGAGAGGCTGGGGTGGGAGGTCTGCTTGAGCCAAGGAGTTTGAGGCTGCAGTGAGCTATGATCCAGCCAGAGTAAAAAAGCAAGAGGCTGTCTCAAAAAAAAAAAAAAAAAAGAAAAGAAAAGAAAAAACAAAGGTGCAATGGCTCACACCTATAATCCCAGCACTTTGGGAAGCTGATGTGGGCAGACAGCTTGAGGTCAGGAGTTCAAGACCAGCCTGGCCAACATGGTGAAACATCATCTCTACTAAAAATACGAAAGTTAGCCGGCTGTGGTGGCATATACCTGTAGTCCCAGCTACTCGGAGCTTGAGGCAAGAGGATCACTTGAACTCGGGAGACGGAGGTTGCAGTGAGCCAAGATGGCGCCACTGCACTCTAGCCTGGGCAACAAAGCAATACTCGTCTCAAAAAAAAAAAAAAAAAAAAAAAACCCAAAGGCCTTCCAATCAAAGTGTTTTAGAAACAGATGGAATCACGCTAAATTCAGTCTGATGGTGCCAGGCTTGGATGTTCACTGGAAGGACACAGGGCAACAGGTGAGAAGCAGGACTCCCTCCTTTTGAAATGAAATGAAACCAACCTAAGTTCCAAGGCACAGTTGCTTAAGAGTAAAATTAGCTACATTTGCTACAAATAAGGGCTCAATCTGAAAATAGGAGAGGGTGGAAATGGAAAAGCTGCTGTCTATGGGAATATTTAGTATTTATTTTCTGAACTCAGCAAGAAAAGTTGGGTTGAAGTGGAATGATTCTGAATGAGAAAACATTTCAGGGAACTCACAGTGGGGAAGGAGAGCAAGCAAAATGGGATAAATCCTTTCGGAATGAACTGATCATCACGACAATAAACACAGTAAGAGAGGCTTGAGAGCTCTGATGAAGAGCTCAGGTTTGGAGTCAGGCAGATGAGAGGTTAAATCGGCTTGTCCAGTTGTAAGCTGTGTCAATGAGCGTGGGCAGCTAATTAAGTTTCTTCCTGTATAGAACAAGTATTTTAAGAGTACTTAGCTCACAGGGTGCTTGTGAGAAGGAAGTGCGCTAGAGTACTAAGCATGAGTGCAGAGAGCAGAAGCTTTCCATAAATTTTCCATTGCCATTATTATTATTTCTAATACTCTTACTACTAATAATATTAGTAGTGTTTTTTGTTTTTTTTTTTTTTTTGAGATGGAGTTTTGCTCTTGTCTCCCAGGCTGGAGTGCAATGGCATGATCTCATCTCATTGCAACCTCTGCCTCCTGGGTTCAAGCGATTCTCCTGCCTCAGCCTCCGGAGTAGCTGGGATTACAGGTGCCTGCCACCATGCCCGGCTAATTTCTTTTTGTATTTTTAGTAGATAGGGGGTTTCACCATGTTGATTTTGAACTTCTAAGTTCAGGTGATCCACCCACCTCAGCCTCCCAAAGTGCTGGGACTACAGGCATGAGCCACTGCACTAGCCTTAATAATTTTCAAGAATTGTGACTAAATATGGAATTAGGTGGCACAGTTAGAAGATAATGAAGAAGGGAGGAATTAGAAAAACAGCCCATTAACAATGCCATTTGAAGCCAGTAACATGAATTTTCCCTTAAAACTGTAAACACACAAAATGTGAAATTAAGATGAAAATGTGAAACTCCGTGTAAGAATTAACCCTCACAATTCTCACTTCATCGGTAACATTATTGCTAGCTTTGTTTTCATCTATAATGTTCTATGGTGGCGATGAGAATACAAATACATAAAATGACCAGACATGATTTTTACAAGAAAGGCAAAACAGGCATCCACTGAAATGTTAACCGTTGTTATATCCATTAAATAGGATTGCAGGTGATATAGCTTCTCTGTTTGCTTTCTTAGCTGCCTCTTCTAATTTTTCTACAACGAACGTGTCATTAATTGTACAGGTGAACATTCAAAATTATTTGCTATTCAATTTCCAATTGAAAACATCTGAATTGCACCCAAGCCTTACAAAGAGGATGGGATATTTTGTAGGCACTGGTGGAGTGAAGTGACTGTCTTGCCACCTCTTCCAGCACACTCAGCAACCATTCTCTAATTATGCCATAGTCTCTCTGCCAATATTTTATGGGAGTTTTACAAGATGCACCTACAGTTAGTTATACTCAGAAACTGAAGGACCTTCTAAAGTTCTTTAAAAAAAAGAACAACAACAACAACAACAAAACCCACCTTTTTGTTTTCCTTGTTTTTAATTCTTTAGAAACTTCCCTAGCCTTCCAGAAATCAACAGGGGCCACAAGAATCACGTATTATTTCAGACTAGAACCTAAAAGAAAGACTCACCAGGCAACAGCCTAGGAAGTTACTGATTATATGTATTATATAATTATTTGCTGTCTTGCTTCTAGGTCCTAATCCCATGGAAAATATAGAGACAGCAGCAAGGAGCATTGAGACATGAAAGTCATTGCCACGTGTAAAATCGTAGATGTTTAAAAAAATGCAGGCACAAGAATTTAGCCAGAAAAAAATAGACATGCCAATAAAAAAGCTGCTTCTTAAAATCTGGCTGGCAGTGTCCTTCCTCTCCCCAAAGGATACTCTTAGTAAAGAAAACATGGTAGATTTTTTTTCTCCCTTGCCTGTATTTGATTTCCAATTAAAATTAAATATAAACTGAAACGCCACCTGGATTTTAGCAAAATCCAATCCCCACCCTCCACCCTTCCTTTTTTAAAAAGAAGAACCTGGGCTTACATATACAAACATTTTGCTAAATGACCCGTGGCAAATTGCGTAATGCCAGTAAAAGTTGTGTTTTTTAAGTTATGAGCCCCAAAGATTTTATCTGAAATAAAACCCTGATTCAATTCAGATTCTGGAGGCAAACTGTGTCCTTAACTCTGCCTCTAAATTTAAAACATTTGTGTGTGGGGCCCCTTCAGTAATGCTGCTAGTAGGTATGGAGGATAAATTGTGTATTGATTAGGATATGTGTTTTCTTTTCTAAAATGGTAAATTGGGGCACTAATTGCCTACAAGAACCGGGTCCCTCAGTCTCCACATAGAGGTCAGTTTCTAAATGAAGGTCTGCTTGTCAAGTAGACGTCGTACTGACTTCCATGTATCACCTCAATGAAGAAGGACAGAAATTGTATTTCCATGGAGGAGAGTTCTCCTTGGCAATCGCCAACAGGAATGTCTACAATGTCCTAAGGTGATTGGATTTGAATATAAAGCAAATGAGGCGGGCTAAAAAATACAATGGTTCTGGCCCGGTGTGGTGGCTCATGCCTGTAATCCCAGCGCTTTGGGTGGCCAACGCAGGTAGATCATGAGGTCAGGAGATCAAGACCTCCTGGCCAACATGGTGAAACCCCATCTCTACTAAAATACCAAAATTACCCGGGTGTGGTGGTGGGCGCCTGTCATCCCAGCTACTTGGGAGGCTGAGGCAGGAGAATTGCTTGAACCGGGGAGGTGGAGGTTGCAGTGAGCTGAGATTGTGCACTACACTGCAGCACAGTGTGGCTGACAGGGCAAGACTCCGTCCCCACCCCGCCAAAAAAAAAAAAAAAAGGAATGGTTCTAAGGACAACTTGATTCCCTCCTGGCCTCCACCTTTGGGTCCCCAAGACTTTAGCCGTGCCTTTTCTCAGTCTTCAAAAGTTACTAAGGAAGGACAGTAATAGAGTAAGGAGCACATTTTAAACGGTTGGCTACTATGCCAAGGTCAATAAATTATTTAGCATATCCATCACATTGACCCTCTCAGAAAAGTTATCTCTACTGTGCTGTTTTATAGATGAGAAAGTGAGGCTTCAAGAGATGGCATGACTTGTCCAACTTCACTCATCGAGTTGTTAGGCGCTGGAGGTAGGTTTTCAACTCTCATCAGTGGCATTCCAAAATGTCTCCAATAAAATATTCCTCCTGCCTTTTCCAGCTCCCCAGGCAATTTAAATCAGTCTTTGGCAGAAATAACATGAACTGGGGTAAGCAACCAAGTATATCTGTAATGACTGTGGACATGAGACATGATTAAGTCCACAGAGACTGGGAAGAAACTTAGAAGTGGGGAGCAGTGGAGAAAATTTAAAGAAAAGAAGTGTAGTTTTTTAAAAAAAATCCATACTCAGCAGGGCGTGGTGGCTCACACCTGTAATCCCCAGCACTTTGGGAGGCCGAGGTGGGAGGATCACGAGGTCAAGAGATCAAGACCATCCTGGCCAACATGGTGAAACCCTGTCTCTACTAAAATACAAAAATTAGCTGGGCATGGTGGTGTGTGCCTGTAGTACCAGCTACTCGGGAGGCTGAGGCAGGAGAATTGCTTGAACCCAGGAGGCAGGGGTTGCAGCGAGCCGAGATTGTGCCACTGCACTCCAGCCTGGCGCCTGGCCAGAGAACGAGACTCTGTCTCAAAAACAAAACAAACAAACAAACAAACAAACAAAAAACAAAATCCACACTCTTAGGCCAGACACTGTGGCTCACACCTGTAATCCCAGTACTTTGTGAGGCCAACATAGGTGGATCACGAGGTCAGGAGAGATCGAGACCATCCTAACACAGTGAAACCCCGTCTCTACTAAAAATACAAAAAGTTAGCTGGGTGTGGTAGTGTATACCTGTCGTCCCAGATATTCGGGAGGCTGAGGCAAGAGAACTCCTTGAACCCGGGAGGCGGAGGTTGCAGTGAGCCGAGATTGTGCCACTGCACTCTAGCCTGGGCAACAGAGAGAGATTCCATCTCAAAAAAAAAAAAAAAAAATCCATACTCTTTTCATTGACAGGGAAATGATTTTTGTCAAAAACTGATGATGTTAGATAACGAGGAGTGGTTGTAAAATTTGATGGTGGGAGCACCTAGAAGTGAGGCAGAGATCTCCCTGTGGAGACAGAATACCAGGGAGCAGCTAAGTGTGGCTGAAAGCTTACAGACATTACGGGAGAAAAACCTTCTACCTACCTGTAAAAGTTGTATCCCCTTATTCCTATGCAAAAATAATTCTTGGTCAAGGTACAGGTATTCTTTGCCATTTATATATATCATTTATATATATGTATCTCATAAAAGTTTCCCAACAGTATGAACATGAATTAAATTAAAAATAACTTTTCATTTTTATTATAAAGGTAATACATGTTATCATGTTATTGTAGAAATTTGGGGATATACAGAAAAGTGTAATATCTATCTATCTATCTATCTATCTATCTATATATATATATATATATATTTTTTTTTTTAAATAAAGAGTCTTGCTGTCACCACCCAGGCTGGAGTGCCGGGAAACAATCATGGCTCACAGCAGCCTCAACCTCCTGGGCTCAAGCGAGTCTCCCACCTCAGCCAACTGAGTAGCCGGGACTACAGGCACATGCTGCCATGCCCGGCTACGTTTGTTGTTGTTATTTTTCTTAATTTTTAGAAGATACGAGGTCTAAGCTGCCCTGACTGATCTCTAACTCCTGAGCTCAAGTGTTCATCCAGCCTCAGCCTCCCAGAGTGCAGGGATTACAGGCCTGAGCCACCATGCCTGCCCTAATGTATATAAAACAAACTATAATCCCATTAACATAACAAAAAAAATCGTTGCTAGCATACTCCTCTCAGGATTTTCCCCCAGAAGTCATTCTATTATGACCACTAATTTTTAAAGTTATTAAATATTCTACATTCTTAATGGGTATATAATATTATATCAGAATTATATGTGAGCACTTTTTTAACCCTTCTAAGGTCAGACATTTAAGGTGCAATTAATTTTTCATATTATAAATACCATTACAATGAACATCCTTAGGCATAAATCTTTCTGTATGCCTCAAATCATTTCTGCGGGTCAAATTTCTAGTAATGGTCATGATGGTGGTGGCGATGATGATGGTAAAGAATACCAAAAGTTAGCTGAACGTGGAGGCTCACGCCTGTAATCCGAGCACTTTGGGATGACGAGCCGGGCGGATCATTTGCGATGTGGAGTTCAAGATCAGCCTGAGCAACATGGTAAAAACCTGTCTCTACTAAAAATACAAAATTAGCTAGGCATGGTGGTACATGCCTATAATCCCAGCTACTCAGGAGGCTGAGGCAAGAGAATCACTTGAACCTGGGAGGCGGAGGTTGCCATGAACCGAGATCGTGCCATCGCACTCCAGTCTGGGCAAGAAGAGCGAAACTCTGTCTCAAAAGAAAAAAAAAAATTAGCCAGTTAGTAGTGGTGTGCATCTGTAATCCCAGCTACTCTGGAGGCTGAGGCAGGAGAATCACTTGAACCCAGGAGGCAGAGGTTACAGTGAGCGAGATTGCACCACTGCACTCCAATATGGGTGACAGTAAGACCCTGTCTCAAAAAAAAAGAATATCAAAACCTAATGTTACCTACAATTTACCATGTGCTATGCAAACTTCTAAGCATGCTACATTTTATTTAGATTATTAAATGCTAATATTATTCCCATTTAATGGATATATAAACTGAGGCATAGAGAAATTGACTTATATAGTCACCCAACTAGCCAGGGGCAGAGCCAAACATACTAGCTGCACAGTCTATGCTGTTAAACTCTGCCAGTGGTTTTCCAAGTGTGGTTCTCTAACTGGCAGCAAAGAAGAGCTAGAAACAGATATGCAAATTTGGAGGCCCCGCCCCAGATCTACAGAATAAAGTACTCTGGAGGTGGGTCCAGCAATCTATGTTTTAAGAAGCCCTTTTATGTGCTCAGGCACATAAAAGTTTGAGAATCACTGCTGACTGCCATAGAGCCACTCAGTAAAGTTGTATCCCTGATTCAAAGGATCTGACTGTTTTAAGCCTCTTGATGCCCAATGCCAAAATACCCCCAGAATAGGCTGCAGAAACTTACACTGCCATTTAGTCCAAGATCTTCCAACTGGTTTATAGTTAGAAGAATTTCAAGAGTGTGGAAATCTGGTGTTTACATTTGAATAGACATGAAATTGCTCTTGCTTTATATGACCTTACTTTTCAGAGTTTGCTTCAGAGCTGGCATGTACACTGCTACGTTTAAAATATCTGAGAAATTATTCCAGGGACACATTGGGAAGCATTCCTCCAAAAAAGGAAACCTTTTCCAAATTAAAGATAGATAGGTCACTAACATAGTTAACATCAACTAATCACAGAAAGCCTAAAAATATTTGTCAAAAGACTGAAACAGTTGGCAAATCTAATTAACATACAGAATAGCTGTGTAATTTTTTTTTGGGGGGGGCATATTGTAGATGAAATTGCAATTGCAAAATTGCACATACAAACACACTTTTCAGGGCAAAAGTTGTTTGGGTTTCATCAGATTCACAAAGGAGAGGCCATAAGCCTGCAAAACATAAGAATGACTGTATTAGAGGCTGGGCGTGGTGGCTCACGCCTGCAAACTCAGCACTTTGGGAGGCCAAAGTGGGCGGATCATCTGAGGTCAGTAGTTCCAGACCAGCCTGGCTAACATGGTGAAACCTTATCTCTACTAAAATACAAAAATTAGCCGGGTGTGGTGGTGTGTGCCTATAATCCCAAGCTACTCAGGAGCGTGAGGCAGGAGAATTGCTTGAACCCAGGAGGCGGAGGTTGCAGTGAGCTGAGATCACGCCACTGCACTCCAGTCTGGATGACAGACCAAGACGTCATCTCAAAAAAAAAAAAAAAAAAAAAAAAAAAGAATGATGGTATTAGAGGTATGGACTACGCCAATACAGATTTTTGAAAATTGTGAGATATAATTAAGTCATCCAATTACAAACTTAAAGACAGAATCAAAAAAGTAAGAAGGGAAAGAAGAAGTCATGAGGGAGAAAATTCAAAGCCAAGCTCACCTCCTCAGAAATACTGTCAGTTCATAAATAACTGAATTGAGCAAATGCCTGAAAATTTGGCAACTATTTTTAAATTAGTTATTATGGTTTCAATTATTCTACCTACATTATAAATAGAGGTAAATTACCTAAAATTCAATATAAACGTTTGTGAAACATGGACAACACCAACCAAATTACCACACTTGTCTGCCCACATGTAATCTCTGGAAATCGTACAATCAACTTTGCGCCTGTGTAAACAGATAGTCCTCGACCATTTCCTGGAGACCAGTAAGCTCAGATGCTAGCGTATGGCATAAAAAGACCTCTATGCACCACATGCCTCTAGTCTTTCCAAGTACAAATCCAAACCTGCTTGTCTCAAAATTAAAAATGGCAAGACGGAAAAGACACAGCTTTTGGGCATTTAAAATCTGTAAGTCAGAAGCCAAACCCATATAGTTCCATGTATACTTCCCATCCATTATCTTCTGATAGAAAAGGTTAAAACAAATCAGCAGATGTGCACATATAGAGACGCTTTCCTAATTTCACCAAGGTCTAAAATCCCACCAATATAGACACAGATTCGTCCTCTCCAGGCTACTGAAGATTTATTACCTAAGTCACTCATCTATCAATTAGTTACATACATCTCTTCTACAGTTGATCTTCAATTTGCTTTAAAAATTATAAAAACTTTTCATGTTATCTTTTTAGGTCTTGCTGAACTTTGATTAAATTATGAATTCTTTGAACGCAGAGTGATACTGATAATAATATATTTTTGTATCTTCTAGCCAACTAGAGGACTATGAACCTAAGATAGGTTATGTTTTTATGTTAATTTTGTTTGGTAAGGAGTCAGGGCCAAGGACATCTGTCCACTCTGTGAGTGACTCACTAAGTGAGTCCAACCTCCATTTCGTTACCAGGCTGGCTGAGGATTCTTTTAACTACCAATAACGTCAAAACTTAATTTGTAAGACGCCATCAGCTAAATGATTAGAAAGACAACTATAAGTCATTTTGCCACTCCAGAAATTGTGAAACACAGTCTTAAACTATAGTATACATACATAGATATTTTTCAGAGAGAATTTAGAAAAGAATGAGGAATGCTCCCTCAGTTTCGTCACTGTAAAGTAAGAGCAGAAGTTTGTAGAAGGCAAATCTTCTCACATCTGCCATTCATTAATCCAGGGATTGACAAACTTTCTGCAGAGGGCCAGATAAATATCTTAGGCTTTGTGGGCCACACAATCTCTGTTGCAACAATTCACCTCTGCTGCTGCAGCATGAAAGCAGTTACAGGCAACAGTAAGCAAGTAGGTGTGGCTGTTTTTCAGCATAACTTTTATTTACTAGGTGGCAGGCCAGATCTGGCCCACAGTTCGTAGTTAGCTGATTCCTGGTCTAGTCTGCAGACTTAAACACAGTGCCTTATACCCAGCCCTTACTCAAACAAGGCACTGAACGGACAGCTGAGACAAGTTTAAAATTATGTACAGAATGCAATCTTGACAATTATAATTGTGAATCACTACATTACAGAATATAATCTTGACAACTGTAACTGTGAATGTCACATACTCAGTTTATGCATGATACTTTTCCTGTCTTAAATACCTATTGATGGGCTGGGTATGGTGGCTCACACCTGTAATCCCAAGCCCTTTGGGAGGCAGAGGTGGGAGGATCACCTGAGGTCAGGAGTTGGAGACCAGCCTGGGCAACATGGTAAAACCCCATCTCTACTAAAAATACAAAATTAGTGGGCATGGTGTTGCACGTCTGTCATCCCAGCTACTAGGGAAGCTGAGTCAGGAGACTCGCTTGAACCTGAGAGGTGAAGGCTGCAGTGAGCTGTGATCACGCCATTGCACTCCAGCTTGGGTGATGAGCAAAACTCCATCTCAAAAAACAAAAAAACTACTAAAGATACAGTACATCTATATAAATACACGCGGTATATACATACAGCACACAGACAAAACTTTGTGTTTATAAGAAATAGAAACTGAATGAGAAAAATCAAAATATCATCATAAAAATACACATTGTAAATGCATTTTCACTTAGTGCTTTCGGATGTTGAATTCCTACTGAGTTGAAATGGAAATATCACCCACAGGAAGAAAAAAAAATGAGGGAAGGTAAGCAGTATTATCACAGTATTATTTATCATACACATTAGGACTAAAAATAGTCAGGAAAGAATGAGCATTATGTCATTCTCTCCCAGTCTTTAACCTTGTAAAAGGTTGTTGAGTTTGTAGAGGGTATATCAAGAGTCACTACAAGCGGCTATAAAAAGAACTACTTTGTATCATGCAGCCCTGAAAAATTAACACAATAATTATAATAATAAAAAATCACTTTTGCCCGGTTTTAGCATGCTACCTCATATTTTATTAATTTTTCCCAAAAATCTTCCTTCTTTTGGCTCTGAGAGGCATGACTCTGCTGTTGAAAAGCAAAAGACATTTTACGCACAATTTTCCCTCTACTAGAAAGAGGTATATTGTGCCCTTCAGTGAACATAAAATTGATATTATCATCTCTTAGTTTATATCTCACTACTTAACCTTCAGATTAAAAGTTATTGGATTTGAATGACTAAGAAGACATCATGTCACCTTCCCTTCAATGCGGAGAGACAGAAGTTGAAGAAGAGACAAGGTAATGTGATGAAAACACAAACTTAGGATCGGTGGATGCTTTGCCTCTTTCAATAGATGGCTATGATACCAACAACGCAGTTGTGTTTGTGTGGATGATAAATTCTGAAATTAATTGTCCACTTCAAGAAACGTCGCTGAAGATGAATCTGTGTTAGAAAGTTCATTTTATTTTGGGTACAGTCAAAAAGGCGCGGTCTACCAATAGGGATAAAATAGTTAATTCAAGGGGAACACAGGGTTACCAACCTTTAAAAAAAATCCAATATCCTCCACAGTTGGTATCTGCATTATCAGCAGTTTATGCAGAAGATCCTGCAAAATGTCCACATGGAAAGATGAAAAAGAAGAAGAGAGCTTGCTTCCCTCTTTCCCTCTGGGGGCATGGCTCAATTTCAAAACACAAAGAAGACTAGGCCTTTAAGTCCCCAGGCAGTTTAATCTATACCTCCTACATGAGTCTTCCAATAGCA
The DNA here is from genome assembly GCF_009761245.1 of Sapajus apella. Lineage (NCBI taxonomy): Eukaryota > Metazoa > Chordata > Mammalia > Primates > Cebidae > Sapajus > Sapajus apella. Next base: position 22,264,292 of record NW_022436963.1, read on the forward strand.
CCGGCTGTTTAATAATTACACATTGTACTTTTCCAACAAAAGAAACACAACATGCACCCCCTTACCACCTTAAAAACAAACTCATTCTAAGAAGCTTGTGTCAATATGGAACAAAGACTTTATCAAAGATCTAACTTCGTAGTTTTGTTCTCTCAAAGAGATAAGCCCATTCCATGATCAATAGGAACACAAGCAGTTTATCAGCCCTTCCCATGTGACTTTTGGAAGACGTACTCATTTGTAACTGTCAAAGGCTAAACGGAAAATACTTGATAATTTTAATGCAAATAAACATATGGAATAGTGAGTTTTAGCTACATAGAATTTTTTTTTTTTGGCAAGTTTTTTTTTTTAAAATGACTTTTTCAAAATAAGCCCATCCTTTATTATAAGTTCTTAACCTCTTAGTAGCAGCTGAGAAAGGAGTTCAGGTTCTTCCCCATGCCCCTCTCTTTTATTTCATGGTGCCCCCATTTTGCCAGTCATTAAAATGGAACATCCTGACTCGTCACTGGTAACTCCCACTCCTTGGCATTTGCATGCCTCATAATTAAAAAGGTCCTGTTGGTTTTCCAACATTCCCCTTAGCAATCTCTTTTATGCAGTCCTTCCTTTCTCTTTCTATTTCACTCATTCATATTCTGTCAAAGAACTGTCCTACGTCAGGTACTATGCTGTGTGCTGTGTGGAAGCACCAGGGAATGAGAAAGGTGATCCCGGCCTCCCTTCCCTGATGGAACTTACACTTGACTAACGGATTCAGATGGAGGAGGAGACGACAAGGAAGCCAGGAGGAATCAACAAGGTGCCCTCAATTCAACGGGACCAGGTTAGTGGCCCCTTACTAAATGCCAGACCAACTGCAGTGGCACTGTCAGAGCCACTCGTCTCTCTGGGATTTCCTCCCTTCCAAGCCAGCTAGGTTCAACCTTCTCATCTACTTTTAGTATTCCACCTCTCATATGGCCTTTCTTCTCTGCTTAGAAGCCTCCCATAAACTGAACCCAATCTGCCTTCTCACCAACTTCCTACTGCCCCCATAGTTATTTTTCAAGCTCAAGCTAAGTAAACTCTAAGTTATTCTCCCATGTTTTCCTAGCAACTGACACATCAGTTCCCCCTCTGCCCCCATTTCTTCCACATAGGGATGCTCAATAAACCATAGTTAAATAAGGCTGGGTGTGGTGGCACATGCCTGCAATCCTGATCCTTTGAGAGGCTGAGGTGGGAGGATCGCTTGAGCCCAGGAGTTCAAGACCAGATTAGGCAATATAGTGAGACCCATATCTCTATGGAAAAACAAAACAACAAAACAAAACAGAACAAAAACAGCTGCGTGTAGTGGTATGCCGGCCGTCCCAGTGACTCAGGGGCCTAAGGTGGGAGGATCGCTGGAGCCCGGGGAGGTCAAGGCTGCAGTAAGCCATGATCAGAACCCTGTACTCTAGTCTGGGCGACCAAGTTAGACTCCATCTCAAAACAAAACAAAACAAAACAAAACAAAACAACAACAAAAAAAGGAAAAACAAAAAGCAAAAAGTTAAATGAAAGAATATGCAAACAATCAAAGAAATACATTTCATCTGTTTACTAGCGGCACTCATTTATTAGCACACTTGCAACAAAGCTGAGACAAGGTCAGCATGGGAAACTCTCTTCACAACATTTTCTTGTGGGAGGCGGATAAGGTAGCTATATTTCTAGGAATCAAATCAAACACAGCATTTAGCAAGGGTCTCTGGAATGTTACAAGTATCACTTCATAATTACAATAGATTTGAGTTCAAAGACAAAGTGATGAAAAGAAACTTTCTAACGTGGGGTTCAATTGCCTACATAAACTTCCTTCTCGTGGCTCCATGTACCACTGGCATTTATGTTGCTATTCTTCTTTGTCATAAAAGCAGTCACCTTGTAACCCTTTTTATCAAGTAATCTATGCACTACCTAAAAGTACACTAGACTCCATCAGGCAAGCTATAGGTTTACATTATATAAACATTCCAATTCTGCCTGCTCAGCGCGAGTTGTCAATAAACGCAAGCCATTGCAAAACAGCAAAGTAGGTTCCTTGCCTTCAGAGAACAGATAGGACCTGCCAGTTTTGCAAAAACAAACTCTTTGCAATCACTGAAACTAATCTGTCAACAAATTACCATTAAAGTCAGATCTCCTGAAAGTTCAAAACAGATTTGTGAGTAGACAAGAGATAGGGCGGGTTTTTTTATGATTATTTTTATTAGCTCACAGGTCAGGGCTCAAAATTACCTTTTCAAAGCGGCAAAGCTTTCTCTTGAAGTCAAGAGGGAACACTTCACTCATAATGAAATGTGGCACCTGGCTTTCTATTACCACATTCTCCTCTGCTATGGGTCTTTTTTCTTCTTTTGCTTCTTGTGCCATTTTCATTTTCAATGGAGAGATTAATGACACACAACTGTTTAGTAATCAAAACTTGAAAGAATTTCATAGAAGGCTCACATCACAAGTTACACAAATCTTTTACATCATGGAGGGCAGGTCTAAACTAACGGAGTAGAGAACTAAATTTAGCATTCAGGGTGAAAAAAGCCTTTTCTAGAAACAGCCACAAAGGGAATTAAGAAAGTGTGGAGGGTCAGTGTTGTGGCCGCTTTTTCTTTATTTGTCAGAATTATCTGAATTCCTGTCTCAGTTTTGTTTCAGTTTGTTTGTGTGCTTATCACTAACATTTTGGTGGCACAAAATATTTCTGACCATCAATACTTTCCACATTACTTGATCCCTGCAAGGTCTTCAATAAAAGTACAGGTATTGATCGACTTACGACCTATGCAACTTACGACCATTCGACTTTACGACCACAATCGCTAGCCATGACTGCTCCACGTCTGGCAGCGCAAACGTTGCCCAGCTGGGCGTACGACAGTGCGGACCAGCTTCCGGCAGCACTACCATCTCCGTGTGCACCATCTCAACTGTACATATAGCCTACTCAACTTACGACCAAATCGTGTTACGACCGGTCTGCCGGTCCCAATCGTGGTCGTTAAGTCGAGCACCAGCTGTGTATCTCAGCGTGGCAGTTCCTTTAAAATTACAGCTGGGTTTTTACCTACCAGCAAGGGAAGGTACTAGCCCCTAGCACAATACCTGGCCCCATGAAGGCATTCAATAAATAATAATAATACCTGCTTCTATGCCCCCTTTCTGGAAGTTTCCCTTCTAGGACACAGAGGTGCTGACCAGCTTTTCCTTGTCAGCATCAAGAGATCCCTCCTTCAGACACAGTCCTCAGCATCTGCCAAGGGAAAGGCCACTTGACAGCATTTCTAACAAAGTTCATAAGCAACCTTTTTCAAAGAAAAAAGGTGTAGAATGGTACGGCCAACCCAGCCATTACCACCCAGCCTTTACGCCTACAGATCCACACCATATAACCTGTGTCATTCTCCATAAGGTATGAAACAAGGCCAAGAATGGCCTGTGGAATTTTAATATGGTGCCCCAGAGGCCTATGGGTAAAAATGAGATGCAATAAGCAACTTCATGCAGAGGTGCTTACTGCCAGAAGAAACACACCGACAACAATTTCCTGCAGGCACTGTTTCTCATAGAGGCAGTTAAAAGGCAGGAAATATTTGCGGGACGGCTTCCTCCTTCTACTCAATATCCACGAGCAATTTTACTAACAAAAACTAATGAAGGGATATATTTTGCTATTTTGAATGTGACGAGAAGAATTTTCATTTGCTTGTCTATTTTTTGTTTTTTTCTTTGTGTGTGTGTTTTGACACAGGGTCTCACTCTGTTGCCCAGCCCAGGCTGGAGTGCAGGGGTGCTATCTCAGCTCACTGCAGCCTCGACCTCCCACACTTAAGTGATCCTCCCACTTCAGCCTCATTAGTAGCTGGGACCACAGTCATGCGCCATCACTCCTGGCTAATTTTTGTATTTTTTGTAGAGACAAGGTTTCACGGTATTGCCCAGGATAGTCTGGAACTCCTGAGCTCAAAAGATCTGCCCACCTCACCCTCCCAAAATGCTGGGATTACAGGCATGAGACAATGCATGCAGCCTGCTTATGTATTTATTTATGCTGAAACAAAAAAAAAGTATTTCTACCCTCCTCTGAAAGCATTGACACCGTGATCCCTCTAATACCATTTCCAATGTTCAGAGGACCTGGTATATCAATTTCTGATTCTCCCAGGTTCCTCCAACAGTGTATTTTCTACATTCCCTTTGTTTTTTGTTTGTTTGGTTTTTTTTTGGAGACAGACTCTCACTTTTTCACCCAGGCTGGAATGCAGTGGCAAAATCTTGGCTCACTGCAACCCCCGCCTCCCAGGTTCAAGTGATTCTCCTGTCTCAGCCTCCTGAGTAGCTGAGACTATAGTTGTGCACCAACATGCCCAGTTAATTTTTGTATTTTTAGTAGAGACAGGGTTTTGCCACGTTGACCAGGCTGGCCTTGAACTCCTGGCCTCAAGTGATGGGCCCACCTTACTTCCCGAAGTGCTGGGATTACAGGCATGAGCCACCCCGGCAGGCAGCCCTCTACATCATCTTTGAATATGAATAACTAGGCATTTTGCCTGAGTCCTACCCATTTCTCTGAGCTTCTTGTGTTCTGGAAAATGACTAATCTTTAACCTCCTTCAATGGCTCACTGGAAAAATTCAGCCCAATGGGTCCTCTTTACTCCCCTTCTTCTCTTTCAAGAGAAGCTCCCTATCTACCGTTCCCACCTCCTTACTACTCATTTCACATTTTCTCTCCTTCTTTTACATTGTTAACTTAAAACATACACACTGTCTTCTGGGCCATAAGACCCAGCCCCTTAAACCAAATGTCAAAGAAAGAAGTCACGGGAACCAAACACTTTGCTTATCCACACTCTCTAAATAATACACGTTCAAATTCCAAATACGGCATATCTTATTTTTATGTTTCTCTCACAGATTCCCTTCCAACTGCCCTCTTCATACAAAATGATGGCCACACCTCAAAACTGCAGCAAGCAAAGCTCTCTCTATACGCACTTGCAGACAATAAAACTGCCAGGTGGTACCAAAAAAAAAAAAAAAGAACGAAACCCCACAAAAACCTCATCATTAAATGGAATGTTGTTAAGAAATAGCTGTTTTATTTAACAGCTATTCATTTTTATTGAATAAACATTTTCTAGTATGCATTCTGTTAATTGACCTGACAGCATATGCTGTATATGGAGAAACTTCTAAACATTATGCTCTATGTAATATGCTTATCTGAAAAAGCTCTCATTTGCAGCAATATGGAAATAAAATTCTGCTTTCTAAAATTCAAGACTTTTAAAATGCATTAATCCACACAGTTTATGAAATTGTTCTGGACATTTTAAAATCCTTTCTTTAAGGAAAAAAAAACACTTTAGTCATTGCTAATAGTATTTGTTGCTGAGTTTCATAATGGACTAGTGCATATCCAATACAACTTTTACAGACATAGAAATGGGGCAGGCATAATAGGAAATAAAAAGCAGTTATGGTATCGGGGAAAGAATTACTCAATGGATAAAAGAAAATGCTCAGAAACTCTATCAAATTATATTATTAGAAAACTATTGTTATAATAGTTTCATGGCCCAGACATAAACAGAGTTGAAACATTACGGAGATAATACATTTAGTCTTGAGGAAGGAAGACAGTTTGTGAGTGTGTTGGCAGGCTCTACCAGCTAATGGCAGCACCTCTCTTGGGCTGATGGCTTCTGAGTGATGAGTCTACCTTCCAGCCCAGAATTGCCAACTCCACTACCTAGAGGCATAAATGAGCAATGCTGCTGGTGGGAAGGCGAGCAGGCTAGAGGGCTGCAGGCTCCCTGTCTTCAGTAGCAATTCATCTCCCAACAATTGTTGCCCTTGCGGGACTATCAGTCCAAGGTTACCAGATATTCTAATTTTTCAAAAGAAGATGGAAAAGCCAGATTTGCCCCATTTCTCTAAGTTGTCAACTAATTTTTAGAAAAAAACAATACCATTAGAAAGCAATTAAGCCAACTTAAAAACCAAACTATGGAATGTGTGCACTCCACAGTGAATCTCTGGCGGGGCCCTCCCATTCTGAAAAGGGCATTTGCTGAAAAATCTGTAATTATCTTTGATAATATGTAGCAAACACGGAAAGGTTTGCCTTTATTTATTTTAAATCCTGGCACTAAGTAAAAACTCTCCCGGTATCCTCAATGATGGTACTGGTGCAACTGGAGAATCCTCCAACATTCAGTATTACACACAGCATAATTAACTCGTTTTTATACCAAGTGCTTTTAAGCCAGATCTTTGTGTTCCATGGACTGCTAACATATTTTACAGTTCTAATTCTCTTCCACTGTCCTACATTAATCAAAGCTGTAACCCCTGTTGTCTTTGTACTACGGAATCAGAATGTGCCCCTGGCGAGGAATGGGGGAAAAGTCAACAGGAATTAAATTTCAGTGCAACTGTTTACTCAACTGTGGCCTGCAGTTATTGAAATTTTATCCGCGGTTTTGTGTGACTACCGCAGTAATGAATTCAGCATGGCTGTGATTTTCTCACTGCTGGTATTCTCACTTCAAGTAAAAACCTGTAGAATGAAAATGATGAAAACAACCATAGTCCATTGCAGAATGCTCACATTTCTCCAAACTGTCTAATTGTTGTAGTTTTCAGTCTGGAGGAAAAACACTGATGACTCTAGTCCTGTAGAAATATTTCCAATCCTGTAGTTTTTCTTATTTCATCTACAGATTTCCCTTTTCCCCAACGACCTGTTAAGAGCCTTATCATATACTTAGGGGAGTCGAACAGCTGTGAATGTTATATTTTAAAAGACCTCAAAGGGCTTGCCAACCACAATACATGGTGTTTTAGCCACAATGATAGACCTTACTGCTTTCTTTCCAAAATGTGTCAATGGCATATGGAGAAAACACTGTCATAAAACATTTAAAAACAGATAAGACATTTCTTGACCTTTATATCAATAACCCATAACAACAAATTTCCCAAAGTGGTCACAGTGAAGGTAAAGAGGGAAGATGTGGATGAATACGTTTGCAACTGATACTTTTTAAGGAAGATGCTGGTGAAATATGCTTTTATAACTTTATTCTATGTAGCCAATTTATCGCTGTTGTCTATGTGTGTGTACATGTATATGTACATGTTTTGATGGTTTATATGTAAATCTTTTTGGCTGACTCACTACTTTGAGAACCTGAATGATTTTTAGCTCCTCAAATAAAAATCAGAAGTTAATTTCCCATTTATTTAATTAATGTACTCTAACTACTAATTATTTACTATCACCACATCAGTCAGTAGCCCCACCTCAAGTGCTTCATAAAGAAACAGTCAATCTTGGCTGGGCATGGTGGTGCACACCTGTAATCCCAGCACTTTGGGAGGCCGAGGTGGGCGGATCATGAGGTGAAGAGATGGAGAGCATCCTGGCCAACATGGTGAAACCACATCTGGACTAAAAATACAAAAATTAGCTGGGCATGTTGGCGTGTGCCTGTAATCCTAGCTACTTGGGAGGCTGAGGCAGGAGAATTGCTTGAACCCAGGAGGCAGAGGTTGCAGTGGGCTGAGACGGTGCCACTGCACTCCAGCATGGCAACAGAGCGAGCCTCCGTCTCAAAATAACAAAAAAGAAAAGAAAAGAAATAGTCAATTTTGACCCTTCTCTGGTAAGGCCATAGAAGATGGCATTCAAAAACATTATTTATTCTCAATATAATGGCTGAGGACATCACATGAAATGCACAAAGACCCTTTTGCTATCTACTGCTAGGTTTTGGTAACAACCTCACTGGTTGGAATTTGGCCACCTGCACTAACCAAAATGCACAAAGTTTATATACAACAAACATCACAAATTCCAGCTGAAGTGAGCCTGTGGTACAGGCACAAATGCGTCTGGGTTGCCAATGAAAGAAACATCAAATCACTTGCGGGAAGTCCTCTGAATTAAGACTTTTGCTGGTCTGTGACTTTTCCTTTCTTAAGCTTTGTTGCATCTTTTTCCCAACAGGTTCCATAGTCTCATGTTGGTTCCACCACCTTGTAAGGAGCTAACAATCTAATCATTCCTGGTATTTTAAAAAAACTCAGCCAGGCGCGGTGGCTCATGCCTTAATCCCAGCACCTTAGAAGGCCAAGGCAGGTGGATCATGAGGTCTTCCTGGCCAACATGGTGAAACCTCGTCTCTACTAAAAAAAATATAAAAATTATCTGAGTATGGTGGCATGTGCCTGTAGTCCCAGCTACTCAGGAGACAGAGGCAGGAGAATCACTGGAGCCAGGGAGTCGGAGGTTGCAGTGAGCCAAGATCGCGCCACTGCACTCCAGTCTGGTGACAGATCAAGACTCCATTTCCAAAAAAAAAAAAAAAAAAAAAAAAAACACCTCTTAGCAAAAAGGAAATAAAACATGGTTTACAGCCTGTCTCAAAGTTGCATCCCAAACATAAGCTTAGCTAGCTTCTCTGACACAAATTCCAAGAAAACGGTTTGAGAGGCACTTTGTCTTTATCTTCCCCTTCCTCACAAAAGTTCCTGCAGCTTTCAGAAAGACCGAAAGATACATCATTCTTTTTAATTCACCTGTTTCTGAGTGGCACCACAACTATGTTTTGAATAAGTAAATCAAGAACAAAACTGGTCACAAACCGTCTATTATTATTAACAAAACCTAATAATACTTCCTGATTCCAAGAGAGGCTGTGAAACCAAAGCCAGTCTTCAAGCAAATGCTGTTTACTTATTTGAATTTTTATCAACATTTTGACAATAAAACACAATTTCTTGGGTTTTGTTGGACATCACTGCCCTGATGTCCAATGGTCACCTGTACCATTTGGAAATATTTTACCAGTCACTCACAGATATCTAGTTCTGTACCTGTAAAAAGTATGACTAACAGGAATGAGTATGTCCCAACTTATATACATTTTGGGGAGGCACTAATAAGAGACAATTTAAAACAGTATGACTTAGCCACAAACCCACTGCTACATGAATATAGAGAACATATGTAAACACCCTTATACCCCCAAATCCTACAGGTAGAGGGAAGCAACTTCCTGCAGTGATGCCCATATTCTAGATTTTGGCTGTTATCTAACCATTTCTGCCTGCATTTTTACGTTTTTCTTTCTTTTCTTTTCTTTTTTTTTTTTGGGGGGAGGAGAACCGAGTCTTGCTGTTGCCCAGGCTGGAGTGTAGTGGCACAATTTCGGCTCACTGCAACCTCTGCCATCCTAGGTTCAACCCATTCTCCTGCCTCAGCCTCCCTAGTAGCTGGGAATACAGGCACGTGCCACCACCCCTGGCTACTTTTTTGTATTTTAGTAGAGACGGGGTTTCACCACGTTGGCCAGGCTGGTCTTGAACTCCTGACCTCGTGATCTGCCTGCCTCGGCCTCCCAAAGTGCTGGAATTACAGGCGTCAGCCATCACACCTGGCCCTATGTATTTATTTCAACTCTCCTTACTCACTTTTTATTCCGTAGCCTTTATTTTCTTCTCCATAGGCTTAAGCCTGTTTTTTTTGCTTTATTTTTATTTTTGTATGAAAGCCCTGAGAACCGTTTCTCCAAAGAGTAATTTTATTCCAAACAGGGACAGATTAAGCTGACACAGGTCCACTCCAACTTCCTCTCAACAACTGCTCCCCACAAGGGGACCTGCAAGCCTTCCAACTCCCAAGGGCTTGAAAATTAGTCTCTTAAGCCAACTGCTGGGACCCCTAGAGGACTGATAGTTTACGAGATCCCGCTGACAGAAAGATGAACAGACAGGTGAGCAGAAAACACTGATCGTGGTTAAGTGCAAAATTCAGCGGTAAAATTCGCACCCACCACCCTCCACTTCCCAGGAGTCCGAAGCCCAGTACCTGTTGCTGCTGCTGCTGCGCGTGGGCGAGGTCGGCTGCCCCGATGTCCACGGCCGGCGTCTCTCCGTTGGACCGCCCCTCCCGAAGACCGCCGCACTCTAATAAGTGGTTGCTGCCGCCGGACCCATTCTGGATGGCTGAACCGTTACTTTTTGTCTCAGTCCCAGATTCTTGCATCATGACTCAAAAACCTGATACAAGGATTTCCAAGATGGGGAGGAGGGGGAAGAAAAAAAAAGCAGCTGTTAAAACAGTTGTTGTGCATAAGGAGAAGGGCCTTGCTTTAAATGTTGCCAAAATCTGTAAACAGTTGTCATTTTCTTTCCCTCATTTATCCCCTCATTAGTGGGCCAGGCCCCCAGGTTCAAAGTCTGAAACTGTCATTCCCCAATTTAAGTTTCAGTAGTATTGTTTTAAATATATTATTACCCTTAGAAAAATTAAATATTTGTGGGTAAACCTAGAATTCAAGATTAAATTTTTCTTATACCTGGTTTCTTTGTTCAAAAACCAGCAAGTCATCCTATAGAGCATATTAGGTATAAACATTAAATTTCAACATGTGCAGGCACTATTTGTTTATATTACACTTTTTTTTTTTTGAGACAGAGCCTCGCTCTGTTGCCCAGGCTGAAGTGCAGTGGCAAGAGCTCTACTCACTGCAACCTCCGTCTCCCGGACTCAAGTAATTCTCCTTCCTCATCCTCCCGAGTAGCTAGGATTACTGGCACCCACCCCCATGCCCAGTTCATTTTTGAATTTTTAGTAGAGACAGGGTTTTACCATGTTGGCCAGGCTGGTTTTGAATTCATGACCTCAGATGATCTGCCCGCCTCAGCCTCCTAAAGTGCTGTGATTACAGCTGTGAGCCACGGTGTCTGGTCAAAAGTACTAAAAGTCTAATAGAAAAAAAAAAAAAAAATATATATATATATATATATATATGGGGCTGGGCGTGGTGGCTCACGCTTGAGGCTGAGTCGGGTGGAACACTTAAGGTCAGGAGTTCGAGACCAGCCTGGCCAGCATGCTGAAACCCTGTCTCTACTAGAAATACAAAACAAAACAAAAAAAATTTAGCCAGGCATGGTGGCAGGCACCTGTAATCCCAGCTACTCGGGAAGCTGAGGCATGAGAATTGCTTGAACCCAGGAGGTGGAGGTTGCAGTGATCCGAGATTTAGCATTGCACTCCAGCCTGGGCAACAGAGCCACAGCAACAGAGTGAGACTCCGTCTCAAAACAAAAGAAAAAAAAAAAAAAGAAAAATATATAGTGCAAAATGAGCAGCTATAAAATATCACTTGGGCGTAAATACATTTCACATTCATTCTTATTACTCTCTGGGCACAAAACCATTTTCCCAGAGATCCAATTCAGCACTTGGCTCAGAAAACATGTCCAAAGATGACAAAAGACAGATAACATTTGTTAATACCAACTGTTACCATCTACTGATCACCAGTGTTCGTTCAGGCAGGCCGCAATGTGGGTGATTTACACACATTGTCTAATTTAGTGCGGATGACAATTGCTACCCCCAGTTTGCAGATGAGAAAACTAAGGCTCCACAAGTTATTTAATTTGTCCACTACAAGTCACAGCTAGTAATGGTGGAATCAGGATTTGAACCAGTTCAGTAAAGTCCAAGTTCTTACCCACAACGAGGATTTTTAAAGTTGAGGTTCAGTGGGGGGCAAAACAATGAAAATGGCAGGGTCATGCCCCAAGTGCATAGACCGGTCATAAAAGGAAGTGAGGGGTTCAAATGTGAAAGCTGAGAAATGCCTGAGTAATTAAGACTTTAACGTGAAATACCAATCCCAGATTAAAGGGCAGAAAATTTTTACCTAAATGTGTTCCAATTGTGGAAGGACATATGTACAACCAATGCTACAGATTTCTGCCCCGTACATGAAATGAGACAACAGGGAAATTTCAATCTTTGGGTATCTTTAGAGGACATTGTTTTCTTGCTAGAAACTGGATGAAGTCTGTTTTCTGCAGACTTGCACAAAAACCAAATGGAAAAATTAAAGGCAGAAAAATTCACATCTTTCTTCATTTCCTTTCACTGCATAGCATGATCCAACTTGATACAGACTTCATAAACCCAAAAGATGTATATATTTTTTAAGTTGATCCAATTCTGAAGTAGATTAAGAGTGGCATTTTTCACTAGCAGGTGGGAAACAAACTCAGAAGCAACAGCTGATTCACTCTCGTTTCTTGATTTTTACTATTTTTATTTCTCATCTCTTCAGATCAGACTTTCTAATAATTATAGTCCTTTAGAAACTGCACTTATATTCTTACTGACCATAGAGTAAAGAATCTATCAAAAATAACCAAAATCTTCCCTAAGATATAAGAACCAGGTAACAAGATAATTTGTGACAACACATGTGCCTTGTTCATCACCAAAACATTCATTTCAAGAAATGAATTTGTGAAACCTAGGTACTTTTCCCTGGGTGTTTCAGTCTCTCTTCCACAAACTTGCCCTTTGTACAGAACTAAAGGAAAAGAGCTGGGTACAGTGTTTCATGCCTTTAATCCCAGCACTTTGGGAGGCCAAGGCAGGCAGATCACTTGAGGTCAGGAGTTTGAGGCCAGCCTAGCCAACATGGTGAAACCAGTCTCTGCTAAAAATACAAAAAAATTAGGCGGGCATGGTGGCATATGCCTGTAATCCCAGCTACTACGGAGGCTAAGGCAGGAGAAGTGCTTGAACCCAGGAGGCCAAGGTTTCAGTGAGCAGAGAGCATGTGACAGAGCAAGACTCTGTCTCAAAAAAAAATGGGGCAGGGGAGGAACTAAGGAAGAGGCACAGTGTTAAATGTTTACGCAAGACAGCATTTGTCTTAGAGTAGGTAGCAAAGAAATCCATCTAATTACTAAGATATATCTCAAATATATGTAAATAAAAATCTATAGATATAGATAAAATAGGTATAGGGATATTTTTCTTTCTGGGAATACCTCCCCATACCAAGGACTTGATCCTGAAAAGACAAAAGCACTGTATATATATAAACTCTACACCTGCCCTCAGAATGAGGCATATTTAGCCAAATATCCTGTCGTGATGGGAAGAGAGCTGCAGGTAGAATGTTGCTTTCAGACTATGCGGTCATCGGGATCCCAGGCCTGAGAGCAGGTGTCTAAGAGACTGGTCCTGCTTTTGTTTCCTTGATGAGACACCATTCTGGTGGGTGGAGTAAGAACAGTCTCCAATACACAATTTGATGAGAAGGCCCTGTTTTTGCTCCATGCAGTTCCAAAGCTGACTGCCAAGTCCTCCAGTACAAGTTTTGCAGGCATCAAGCCAAGCAGCTTGGCTTGTGAATCAGGTTTGTGAGAGTGCAGGCTTTGGGACCAAAATTGCATAAAGGATTATTTTGGTCTGAGGATGTCCTTAATTAGTCAAGTGCTAACAGTAGTATGTAGGTTGGAAGATTTAAAATTTCCCATAATCTCCCACACCAATCAGGAGAAAACAGCTTTTCGAAAAGCACATGTGAAAAAATAGGAGTGTCAATGTCTAAGAACATTTCCATCAGTGTCTGGGCCAGCAGTATTTCTATCAAACGCTCCAAGTCATTTAATAAGCCTTTATATCTTTATCACACTTCACAAATTGCAAAAGCCCGCTGATGTGCTTTTCAAACTCATAACAAGGCTAGGAGGGAGATAAGGCAGGTAAATGTTATCCCCATTTCACAGATCGGAAAATTAAAGCTCAATCGGTTAAGGGATGGATGTAGCTGTCACTATTCTCTGTTTCAGACATGAACTTGTCCATTCAATAAATGACTTAAGAATCTCCAGTTTGTAAAGGCCTGTGCTGGGTGGTGAATAAGGGAACTAATGAAAAGAAAACTAAAAAAATTCTAGAAAAGACAGCAATGAAAGGGGCAGGTGGACAAGGAAAAGCATTAAAATACAATGATATAAAGCATCTGCACTCATTTGCAAGCAACTGTGTTTTTGAGTTTCCATTATTAGAGTCATCTGAAATGTATAGGAGAGGCATCTATCTTCTCTATCATGGGATGTTGCACCCTCTTTTCTTCAAGGAAGCTTGTCCCAGGCACCCAGTTTATATAACCTCTGCTTCTCTCTGGGGGAGTAACTAACCCTATAACGAACCAAATGCCTTGCTCCATGACAAACTGACGGCAAGAAACACTGCAGAATCGTACAAAGTGCCTTAATACGAAGGTATGGCCACACCATACCCACAAACAAGTCCTTCCTCTAGAAACAAGACCAAACCTTCCTCTGCCTTCCTGTATGGTATTGCCAGATGAGCTGAGCCTGTTTAAATCACGTGATCCATTCAACATAACCCTACAAAGGCCGATGCTGCAATTGCATAGATGTCAAAAAGCCTAAAGATGCCAAAATGACCCACTTCTCCTCCTGCTTGGAAACATTACAGAGCTACGGGTTTCAGAGGTTCGATTTTGTGCTGGAGGGCCCTGTAGAAAAGGACAAGGACTGAGTTTAGCATGCTTATTTACTGCTGTTGCTAGCAGAGCTGCTCTCTGGAAGTATTCTGGAAAATTCATAATGTCCAGGCCAATGTATTTATAGTAAATTAAAGCAGGGCTTTATTATTATGATTATTTCCTTGGTTACAGTGTTGATGCTGAAAATTTAAGGAAAATAAAGCCCTTGTTATCATGCTTGTGAAAGATTTTAAGCTAACAAAAAGTTCAGTCTTGATTCCAGGGCAGTTAATTAAGGTTGACCAAGTCAGGCAGAAGTAAATTAACTTGGCTGATCAATTATTTATATGAAGCAGAATAAATGCCCTTAAAGAACTTGGTCTGTTCATAAAAGGATGTGTAAATTAAACTAAACATAGTTTTGTAAAATATGTTTCTACTTCTATGGGGAGAAGAGAAGTTAATGGTGAAATCACTTTTAGGAAAATGATTAGAGTAATTACACAGTCCACCCCCCAAGCAAAAAGAAAAATCCTCTTTCTGATTGTTCATCCATGTGCAGAGAAAGAAGGAAGATGGCATGTAATTTTGAAGATATAACAGAAGCTCATGGAAAAGGAAGGAAGGAAAGAAGGAAGGAAGGAAGGAAGGGAGGGAGGGAGGGAGGGAGGGAGGGAGGAAATGTGAATTTCACTGTGTGGATTTCATCATTTTAGAAATATTGAACACATGGCTCTTACTTTATTGTCTGTTAACGCCACGCAGTTTGTAGACTGAGAAAGAATAAGGATGGGACTTGGAATAGCTTTAGTTCTAAGAGAAGTACTTTTAAAATTACTCATGTTGCATCATTAAGGTTCAAAACCCTCAATAATCGCGTTCATGCCATTCAGGAAAAAAGAAGACCAAATCTATCTGTATTAAGATATAAAGCATACATTTAGTTATGGCTCTCATCAAGCAAACCAACTGATTCCCTTTTAATGTGCAAAGGGTTTACAAGGCAACATAAGACAAACAAAGGAGTTTTAAGGAGTGGGGTGCAGCTCCACAGGTTTTTTTCCCCAGTAGGCAAACAGTAGGGTGGCCTAGGATATTAAACCCGCTCTGTACTCTTTACTGCCCGTGTGGGTGTTACTCCCGTTCATGATAGAGAGGGAATCAAGCAATAGAAATCCCAGATGAAAGTCACAGACTCTCAGGAGAGGGCTGCAACAATGGAGACATCACATTTGCTAGCATGAGGCCCATGCTTTTACACTGCTCACTCTTCACCTGGTGAGATGCTGCCGCAGCAGGCGGCATTGAAGAGATGAGGGACTGACTGGTGTAGGGGATGACAAATGAGACTTAGCGGTTAAGGAAGCACGTGAGGAGACAGAAAGATGGAGGCCCCAAGATGTAGCGCCATGGCGGCATGAGTGTGCCACAGGGTTGCATGGCATACTCCTGAAGGAAATGAAAAGGGAGGGAGACAGGATGGGGAAGAACAAAACAAGAGAAACAGAGTTATATCAGACCATATATGCTCGCTTGAGATAACGTCTACAAATTATGAATGAACCCTATAGACACTGCATTTGTCTATCTGCTCTCCTACTGGCACTGGTCCCATTTCATGGAAAGACTACCCAAGAGTCAAGTTTAGGAGGCAAAAGTGCTGACTGTGTTATGAAGGCACCGTCTTCCAATACCACATTTTCATAATTATAACAGAAAGGCGTAAATTTTCTAATGCATGGCAGTTCAAAAAGTAATCAAGGGAATGAGCCGGAGGGCTATTTTAATGTATGCAAAGCTAGTGACCCACAGTAAATGGGAGGTAAGCTACAATGAATGCAAAGTAATGCACACATACTACAGTCCTGGTCTGATGAGGGACGGCTAAAATTAACACCCAATTAATTTCCGAATTGACAAACAAATGAAACTCATAAATCTACTTTCTCATTAATTTTCTTGTGGTATAATTTAAAGCAGTAATATGAGGGCCAAAACTGAACATTATCCATCATAAATATCAAAAAGATAGCACTGTAACACCATAAATTATGCATATTACCTGTTGTTAAAAATGATTTATGTATTATCAACTTTATCATGCACCACAGAGGTCTACATGTATCTTTAAAAATCTGGAATTTCATTTAGCCCCTCTGGGAAAAAAGTTCAGGAGCAAAGAAATTGTCAAACAAAACAAACATGGCCACTCATTTAGCCACATGAGAGATCAGGGTAAAACTGCAATCATTCCAGGTCTCAGGTGAGTAGAGGCTGAGAATATCATGGAGGTGATGAGTCGGACCTCCCGTAGAGGAGAAACAAATCATTGGTAGGAGTACCCCTCCTAGAGAACATAGCATCTGTGTCCAAACAGTGTCGCTGACCTGTCCTGTCCTCTGGAATACAGGAGAGGCAGTGCTTGGTACAGGTACACAAAGGCAAGATGCATCTGAATGCATCTCACATGGCCAGTGGGAAGCTATAAGGACCGAGGCAAGCAAGGAACCCTAAATTGGCAAAAACTTAGAAAAGCCATGCTTATTTTCAATAATGTAATACGGCAGCTGTCTGGCCTTCAAAAGAGGAAGAAAAGAAATAGAAACTAATTTGCATGTATCAATTAAACCAGAAATAGTTTATCAATTAAATGGAAGAAACATTCAGATTAAAATGGTTTTCTTCTCCACTTTCCCAACTCCATTTGTTTAATAAGAATAATAAATAAAAAAAATCTTTTATCTCAAACTTAACTTTCAGGTATGCCTTGCACATAGCAGGTATTTAATACATAATTACTAAATTTTTGGTTAAATGATTAAATAACAGAAAAATCCAAGTCCAACCTCTTGATCAAATAGATCAAGGGTTTGTCTTGGCCTACAAATTTTATATTCCTACTTTAAAAATACTCTATTTCCTATACATTTCTTTAACTGTTTGGTGTTCTGAAACTCAGAAAGAAGCCATTAAATCTGTTAGGTCTTAAGAGAAGTAGGATGATCTCACTGAACATTGAAAGATAATCAACCAATGAAATGGCCTACGAAAACCCATTGGAAACACTGAATATATATATATGGACAATTCAGATGGGCGGGAGATGGTAGAGAATAGGATGTTTAATTTTCCCTGTAATTCATGACTCAGAATAGAGTTGGCGGAATAGGGTGGTAATAAAATAATGTTCCTAACAAAAGCACACTAGGCTTTCAATGTGAAGACAGGAGACTTCATATTTCTGAGGAAAAAAGGATTTCTGTATTCTAATGCCAAGGCAGTAAAGTTGTTCAGAGCAACTGTAAATGTCTTATTCTTCAGAATTGTCTTCATCAAACTTTCTTGGATACTGCAAGCTTTACAAGACACCAATGAGCACAGATAACAAACTGACCCTGCTCCAAAAATTACAGATGTCTAAATTTGTATTTTTTAGCTTTTCAGCTCTGGTGGGTCTTGGTTCCCTTCTCTCCTTAATAGACAAGAGTTTAAGTGCCGTAATCATAGCAACTGTGGGCAGACGATGGAAGTTAGAAAAAAGCCGCTCTAGGAAACAAGTACAAAGCAGAATGCATACCCACTCCCTCGCATATTAATCCGGAGGAGCGCAAATAATTAAATAGAGACTGAAAAGGAGCTTTGCCAATCCAGTGCTAGGCTGTTTGCTTTGCCACAAGGAAGCCTCTGAAGGTCAGGCATGATGGGGCCAGGTGTTCTGGGGAGCTTAATTAAAATGCATTTTTACAGAACAAAATAGATTTTAAGTTTGAGAACTAACAAAGCCTGCGGAACTTTCATCATCTGAACATTCAAACAGCTGAACTCCCACAAATAGCCCAGTGGAATAAAGTAACCAACAACCAGTTCCGAAAAACCTTTTTTTTTTTTCATTTCCATATTTTCTATCATTTAATGTACACGAGGCCAGGTTCATAAGATTAATTAATGACTGGCGTGTTCGATGACACACTTGATGTATCTCTCGCTTCGGCTCAAGCCCCTCACCGCTCTAGTGGCCAAAGTGAACAATATGTTCACAGCATCATGGCAATGCAGTGAATGTGGCCCATCAGAATTCTGTTGCTTGTATTTCTCCGTTGTGTGAAAGGAACAATTATTTAATTTTATCCTTCAAAAACTCCAATACATATATATGTATTTTTCCCCCCTGAAAGTTGCTCTCACAGACAGATTAGCAAGCCTTCTCTCTTATAAAAGACCACCATTTATTTACCTCTGCAGGTCATGACCCTCCAGCCTCCACCCTTACCCTAGTCAGTGTTGTTATCTTTGTAATTTACAGCAAATGCCAGAGTGCCTCATATTGAAACAAGGCAAATTCAGAAACAGCAACAAACAACTTTAAAAAAAAAAAAGAAACAAATGATGATATGATGCGGGCTGAGTTTTCTCTGCTGTTTGCAAAACACGACAAAGGTCAGGCTAATGTTCAGGTCTTATCTAAGGTGGGTGTCCCAGTGTCCAAGGGACAAGTGTCACGCACACACACCAAACTAAATAAAGAGCCACATGCTTGCTTTTACTTAACTAGAAATGATACAAAGCATAAACTCACTTTAAAATGAAACAGGTAAAAGCACTGGCTTTTAAAAATACATTATGCATATTAACTGTACAGTTTCTTCACAGTTAAAATGTCTTCATTTATAGCAGGGAGGATTTATGCAGAACACATCAAAGTAAAAGTTAATCCTCCCTTCTCAAACTTGACAAAAAGTACATGCATCAAACAGGATCGTATCAAGCCTACAGGACAACACACGAGACATAAACAATAACACGAAATCCAAGGATTGTACCTTTCGATAGTGACTGCCTTGTTCATAGTACTAGACTTTTTCTTCTACACCTTCTAAGTCCTTATTTGTTCCACAAAGAATTTTCTAGCCATCTGATGCTCTATTACTGAGCTAGTGGCCTTTCAGGAGAGCTCTCTCCCTTCAGAAAAAAGCAAACAACTGCATAGATATCATTGCTCTAAGGAAATCTCTTAGAAAAACCAAACAACTTGCTAATCTCGCCAGCCCCTTCATCCAAGCAAAAGATAAGAAAAGCAAACCTAAGTCTGTTTCAACCACATTCCAGGGACAAGTTCTCCTTTTTCTTTCTTTATCAAAATTCTAGCATTTAAGTTTGTGTACGTGTGTGTGTGTGTTAAACAGACTGCAGGATAAACTGCTGCTCACACCCGCAAACAAAGCAATATCTGTTTAATAACGATTGCTGCCATGGGTACAGTAAACAAGGGGCCCAGCATTTGTGTTTATGAACAAACACATCATCTTACAAGAGCAATTTAACATTAACCAGGTGGAATAATCAACAGATTTCATAGGTGACACCAGGGGCAGGGCTAACGTAAACAGAACTGGGGAGGAGAAAGGGGCCACTCTTTGGGAATCAAGGTCGAGGTAAATGCATTACAGAGTAAACAGCTGGGAAGAAGGCAAGATAAACAAACAGTCATTCTTCTGACATTTAGAGAGGCAGAAAGGTTATATGTTACATAGATCAGCTGCTGACCACCATGAAATCAAACCGGTTGGAGACCAAGCCTGCTTGTTTGCACAATACCATGTTTGCTTATAAACAACAACTTGCTGTTACCAACATCACATTACTCATCATCATATAAGCCAGAGCAAATCCAGTCAGGTCCGGTTAACTCTTTACTGGTGACATTACTTAGAAA
This sequence comes from Sapajus apella, assembly GCF_009761245.1. Classification (NCBI taxonomy): domain Eukaryota; kingdom Metazoa; phylum Chordata; class Mammalia; order Primates; family Cebidae; genus Sapajus; species Sapajus apella. The sequence continues at coordinate 22,284,364 of NW_022436963.1, forward strand.
TTAAAAAACGAAAAGCAGGCCCCTCTACGAAAAAGAGGTCAGTCACCCCGAAATGAGACCAAGAGAGCTCAGTCAATACCCTTTAATTTCCTGGCTTGCAGATAAAAATAAAGCATCCACATGGTTTAAATCACTAAAGGTTGGATTTGAAAACAGCTTTAAAACAATATAACGTTTTCATGCTTCAGTAACTTTGCATTCAATACTTGGACTCATCTTCTTTTATCAATGAAATATATACATCAAACACAGATTCGGATCTTGAATGCTTTATCCAAAGGGAAAACCTTGATGCTCCATTCTACCCATACCAAGCTTCTATTCTAAGATACCCCTTTAAGCCCAGTGGGCCCACAAACAGATGCGGAGCATTTTCAACTACTCTGCAAAAATCCAACTATATCAGTTTATGATTTTTTCCTTAAAAAAGATCATGTAAATAAAATAATCAGTTGATGTCCCATATAACCACTCAGGGGTTCATTCTGTCAGCTTATCAATAAAATCTTAGCTTTTCAAAGCCCAGAGTGAATAAGTTCAGTATGTCCACCAAAAAAATGTGTTAAGAATAAATGTCTAATCTGTAAAAATTCACCTGATGTGTACTACACTTTATAAGAAAGTTAGCATACCTTATCAGAGACACTATATTTAGAGATACAATTTGCAAGTAAAACATTACTTTCAATCTCTTTTACAGATACTTTAACACTATTAAACTATTTAATTTTGATACATTTGAAAAACATCCCTCCATTACTTAAAATTTAATAAACAAAACAGGCCAGGCGTGGCAGCTCACGCCTGTAATACAAGCACTTTGGAGGCCAAGGCGGGTGGATCACCTGAGGTTGGGAGTTCAAGACCAGCCTGACCAACATGGTGAAACCCCATCTTAAAAAAAATAATAAATAAAAAATAATAATAATAAAACATACTGAAAAAGTTTGGTAATTTATCTGTATTTTACACTTATAATCAGTTAGCTAATTTCTTCAAATTCTGCATGACGTCGGTGCAAAGTGCAGCAAAATACTGTCTGCTGGACATCTAAAGCAAAATATGGAAATGAGAAAATATTTAAAAAATTAAAGATACACCTAAGTGGATTCTAGCAATTACATGATTAACAATCAGGTTAATTTTCCACTCCGTCTAGAAAGAAAGTAACAAAAATTGTGTTGGTCATCCCTGAACCCCCACAACAGATACCCCCTCCCCAGTTCCACTCTGAAAAAACTCCTCAAGTTTCTCTAGCTGTTCTAGTTTCCAGGCCTTGCTTCAATTATCTAATCTTTGTTCTGCAAACCTAAAGTCACAAAGTAACTAATGTGTTTTCTTTCATGTTTTTGTTTTGTTGTTCTGCGGTTTGTTTCCTAAGTCCCTCTCTGCCAACAATCATCTTTCTTCAAATCAACATAGCCCCTGAGGCCTCAACAATGTCAGGGGAAGAAAATTTCCACTGAGCATTCAGTGCCCTGGTAGGAGGCAATTTTTCAGGCTCAAGGACCTGTTCAACACCTGATGGACAGGCAGGGAAGGGACACCAAGAACTTCGCTTAAAAGCCCTCTAGGGCTGAAGCTGTTCTACTGTCCTTCAGACTTGCTCAACTGAATGATGATGCAAGTCTGGCTGCTGGAACAACTAACAGAGAATCTTCCTCTAATGCTTTGAGAACAGAACGTTCTCAGATTCCATGCTCACCACCCTATGGATGACTAGGAGATAGGGAACAGTGAAAAGCCTTATATAACCAACACCCCAGTGAACCTAAGAGAAAAATAAAATAAAATAAACAAGTAAAAGCAGAGGGCTGTGTCCTGGTACCCTCACTGCCCTGCCTTCAGGAGAAAATGCTGATGATTCTCTGCACTTCAGCTCTTCTCCAGCTCTCCTGAGCTTCAGTTTTTATTTCCTTTTCCTGGACCCTGGATGAACCAGAATATTAGTAAAGGATTATAAACATAGTTTACAATTCTAAATGGTAATCCACAGAGTTGTAACTATTTCCCTTCATAAAGGGAAATCATAATTCAGTGCTGGAGTTTTGAAAGCTAGGCTAAATCTAGGCACATAATCATTTCCTGAATGGGGAGCGCTTTTCTGTTTCAAGATAGTTTCACCTATTCCTTACCATGAGTAGGATAAATAATGTGTCTTCTTTCTTCTTCCCCAGCAGTGTAGTGTTAAACTTGCCCTAATCCATCCATTTATCTATCTATCTATCATCTATCTATCTATCTATCTATCTCTCTCTCTCTCTCTTTTTATTTTCATTTTTGAGATGGAGTCTCAGTGTGTCACCCTGGCTGGAGTGCAATGGCACAATCTCAGCTCGCTGCAACCGCCGCCTCCCAGATCAAGGGATTCTCCTGCCTCAGCCTCCCGAGTAGCTGGGATTACAGGCGTGCACCACCACAACCAGCTAATTTTTATATTTTTAGTAGAGACGGGGTTTCACCATGTTGTCCAAGCTAGTCTCCAACCCCTGACCTCAAGCGATCCACACCCTCTGTCATCGCAAAGTGCTGGGATTATAGGCATGAGCCACTGCACCAGGCCAACATTTAGTTTTACTTCTATGTACTCATATGTATTTATTTCTGTGTACTTATATGTATTTACTTATTTTGTTCCCTATGAAACCCAAATTGTAAGTTTTATTTTTTAAAAGTGCACTGTCCCAGCACTTTGGGAGGCCAAGGTGGGTGGATCACGAAGTCAAGAGATCAAAAGCATCCTGGCCAGCATGGTGAAACCCCGTCTCTACTAAAAAATACAAAAATTAGCTGGGCGTGGTGACGTGCACCTGTAGACACAGCTACTCTGGAGGCTGAGGCAGGAGAATTGCTAGAATCCGGGAGGCGGAGGTTGTAGTGAGCCGAGATCGGGCCATTGCACTCCAGTCTGGCACCTGGCTACAGAGCAAGACTGTCTCAAAAAAAAAACAAAAAAAAAGGGAGCACTGATTGGGGCTGGGTGCGGTGGCTCACACCTCTAGTTCCAGCACTTTGGGAGGCCAAGGCGGGTGGATCACGAGGTCAAGAAATCGAGACCATCCTGGCCAAGATGGTGAAACCCCGTCTCTACTAATACAAAAATTAGCTGGGCATGGTGGCACATGCCTGTAGTCTCAGCTACTTGGGAGGCTGAGGCAGGAGAATTGCTTGAACCCGGGAGGTGGAGGTTGCAGTGAGCCAAGATCATGCCACTGCACTCCAGCCTGGGCAACAGAGAGAGACTGTCTCAAAAAAAAAAAAAAAAAAAAAAAAAAAAGTTCTAGAAGGCCTTGGGGTAACTCAAGATTGGGAAGGACTGATTTTTCTTTTCACAACTCCTCTCCAGGATGAAAATCTTACATATTCTGAGAGTCTCAAGAAAGGTTGTGGCACCAGAGCCAGTTTCCCAAGCCCATGCATTCTATCTTCATTATTTTCACCATCTCCATCCACATCTACCATATTGTTATTTCAAAAAATGATTCACTTTCGGTTGGGCACGGTGGCTCATGCCTGTATCACAGCACTTTGGGAGGCCAAGGTTCACTTCCTGAACCTGAAGTCAGGAGTTCAAGACCAGCCTGGCCAACATGGCAAAAACCCATCTCTACGAAAATACAAAAAAATTAGCCAGACATGATGGCAAGCGCCTATAATCCCAGCTACTCAGGAGGCTGAGGCAGAAGGATCACTTGAACCTGGGAGGCAGAAGTGGCAGTGGGCCAAGATTGCGCCCCAGCCTGGGCAACAGAGTAAGATTCCATCTCAAAAATAAATAAATAAAATGATTCAGTTTTGATAAATAAATCTACCTTCAGAGAAAACTTTGTATCATTTCTTCAAGTGGAAAACCAGTATGCAACCCTTTGTAGAAGAGAAAGACTTTCATAATACATGTAATAAAACCTAACCAATGATATTAAATTCTGCTAGATCCTGCTGCTTCTCAGGGGCTCTGAGTGGAGTCATCTTTCTTTGTTAAATAATGAGCTTACAACTGGTAGAGACAGATTAAAGATACTGGTACCAAACTGAGACTTTCTCCTTGGCTTTATCAGAAGGATTAGAAAAGAACTGAAAATGGAATTGCTTCAACATCAAACCACAATAATGAGAATTGGTAATGATTTACAAGCCACCTAAAAATCCTCTCTCAACCCATCCATGAGTGGTACAAAGCTCATAAATTTGGGCAACTGAGCTACTGGGGACTTAAGAGACCCTCATGAGCCTCCATGCTATCATCTTGACCCTTAAGCAATAGATTCCTAACAATGCAACTCACAAAGCACTTACTGAGGGGCTACTATGGACATTTACACTGCTAAAGGCATGATCAACCAAGAAGCCAGATGCTTTACACTTGTCCCCAAAACGAGGCTCCTAGTTTACGGGTATTATGCTTGTAGAAGACACCCTAAAAATCAGCAGCTCCAACAATGAGCCTCCCTTCCAGGCTTGCCTTTTCTCACACCATCAAAAACCTTGTGCATCAGCCACTTAAGTCATGCCGCCTTTCCACAATATAAGATCAGAGTTTATTTAGCAGCAAGTAACTACTGTATGATAAGAACCATAAGCATATCATTCAAATGCTTTATTGGTCAAAAAGATGGATGCTTTTATTAATCTAACCTTTTTTGTAATGGAGTGCCACTGATGACCCAGCATTAGCCTCATTCCCTGCTATTAATCACACTTCTAAGAGCTCATTTTGCCTTAAAATCTTAAGAAATTGCTATAATTTAAAGACTTGGTGTCTACATAATGGGAAATGCTTCACAGATTGTATTATTTCAGAAAATACAGTATATTTTTATGGGAACAATGACATGATGCTAAGGAATTACAAATGGGAATATATACATATATAAATGAATGAAAAGAGAAAAATATAAGCTCCCTTTTGGATTTGTGGCTTCCCACATCTGTACACTTTAATCACTACCTTTGCAAAGTCCACTAATCCAAAGGCATGGGCATATAGTTTACATAGATTAAATCCCAAATTACACTCCAAACAAATGAAAGTTAAATAAAGGGAGAAAGTCTCATGTAAAAAGAAAGATGTGGAAACACATGGTGTGCTTTGAGAAAATTTCCATCCGCGGTATATTCCTCATTCATCACCTGTAATTTCTGTGCCTTGTTTGTCCATGTGAAGAGAACTAAAGCAAGCCCTTCAATAGAGGACTTCAGGACAAACTACAGGTATCTGCCTATTTACATTCAGCAGAATTTTAATAATATAATGATGTCCTTAACGCCTAAGTCCTTTTCTCATTAAACTAGCCTTCATGACCATTCAACACAGCTGAATGCCATAAAAAAAGTAACTGAAAGAGTTTTTTGAAAATATAGAGCTAAAGTAAATCTTTTTTAAACACCTCTTCAATTTTTAGCACCACACAATTAAAATGCTATATACACATTGCCAGGCGTGGTGGCTCATGCCTGTAATCCCAGCACTTTGGGAGGCTGAGATGGGTGGATCACAAAGTCAGGAGTTTGAGATCAGCCTGGCCAATATAGTGAAACCCCATCTCTACTAAAAATCCAAAAATTAGCCTGGTGTGGTGGTAGGCAGCTGTAGTCCCAGCTACTCAGGAGGGTGAAGCAGGAGAATCGCTTGAACCTGGTAAGCAGAGGTTGCAGTGAGCTGAGATCGCACCACTGCACTCCAGCCTAGGAGACAGAGTGAGGCTCCCTCTCAAAAATAATAAATAAATATGCAACATACACATTTATATATTCAAATCTTACAAACACACAAAAATGATGACATTGTGTTACATGATGAATGAAGGCTGGGGTAGGTTCCAATCAGGCACTACAATTACGAAGGGATGTAGTGTGAATGGCTGGGAAGTGCAAATCAGCCGGCCTGAAAATCAAGAATGCAGATATTGGTTATTGCTCTACAGTTAGCAAGGATTGAACTCGGAATCTGAGAAACAGCCAGAAGCTGGTAATAAAGGTTATACTTAGGTGGGGCTGGGACCAAAAGCATCCACCTGCTTGGTGATGGGCAAGCCCAGCTCTGGCTGAGGGGCCCCTTGGCACAGAGATATGCTCCACCCATCCACCTATGTGCTATCACATGGTCTAGATAAGCATCTCGACCTTGGATTCCCCTCATGGGGAAGTGCTGAGCCTGGGAGGAGATTTAGAAAGAAATGGAAGCCCTTTATCAAGCTACCTTCATCATACTGTCACGAACACGCCAACGAGAAAGACAGGACTTGAGGTGCCCTGAATAGGTAGAACAGGTACCAACAGTGGGACGACTAATGGCAGCTTCTCTTTACCTGCTGAGAGCTGGGGCCACCAGATTACTACAGGGTCAATGGCGGGGCCATCTGATGTCTGATAATGCCGGATTCTCAACAGGATTCATTCATCAACTAAACACCCAAAGAATCTTCTGAAAGGGTGTTGTTACTCCCTGGCATGCTCATGGTAGGTGTGAAGGGTGGAAGTACTGGGCATCTTTGGGGCAGAAACAACACTTGGTAGCAAGTATGAGACTTACTATCTGGCCTCTAAAATAGGGAATTAAAATTATTGGTCTTCTTCACCTGTAAACAGACAACAGGGCTCATAATGATGGGCATCCTAAATACCTGAGTTAAGAAAGATCATGGCCATTGCTGACCAAATTCTCCCCCAAAAGAGACAGAGAAGGTGGGAAGAGAGAGAGAGAGAAAAAAAAAAAAAAGAGAGAGAGGGAGGATCATAACCTATGCACAACCAACTGATGAGAAGAACCAAGGCATTTATCCAAGGGTGGGCCCCTGTGCCACCTTCCATAGGAGACGAGTACAAGGGATCTGTCTCATGACAAGGTTTCCAACAGAACCACATACACCTCCAACAGATGAGGAAGTGATCAACTGTTGCACTGCAGCTGCGCTGCAGGCTGTGACTACACAAAGCATGGTTCTGTGGACAGCCACAGAGGCATCACCTGGGAGCTTGTGAGACATGCAAATTCTTGGGTGCATCTCAGACCTACTAAACAAGAACCTGCATTTTAATATCCCCACGGTGATTCACATGCATATTAAAGTTTAAGAAGGCAGGTCTGGTGGAAAGCAGACAGACATAGTTGGGTTTGAGTTCCAGCTCGGCCATTTTTTAAGTTTTCAACAAGATATCCCACCACTCTGTATTTTCATTTCCTCATCTATAAAATCATGCTGTTCTGCATCTGTTCACTCATTTTTCTAAGCAATATTTATTCTATACTTAATATAAAATATGCCAGGCCCTGTACTAACTGTGGGGGTGCCAACAGGGACCAAAAATCAATATAGTTCCATCAACTTGAAGGTGATTGTCTAATCAAGAAGACACACATTAATCAATTAGCCATATAAATAAGTAGAGATTAGAATTGTGATAAGTGCTACTATGAAAAACGCACAGTGCTGTGAGAGCACAGAGGAATAATATATGTAAAGTGCCTTGTATGTAGTAGGTGCTCAATAAATCACAGTGATTATTACTAGCTCATAAAACCCAGCCCTTTGGGAGACCACTGGAAAATTCTCAAGTGCAAATACTTCTTCTCCCCATCATAAAATGAACCCGAACTAAGGCTGTGTTCTCACTTCAACTTAAAGAAAAAATGTGTTTTTCTGCTGTCTCATGGCTAGATGAGGACTATAACATCAATAAAGTCAACATTTTTTTTAATGACAGCTTAGAGAACAACACTAACTTGCTGGGTTATTGTTAAGAATCAGCTCTTGTTTACCAAGTTGCAGTTAAAGGAAAAAACGCAGAGCAGGGCAGAGGGTAATACTGCAAGCCAGCCCTGTTCAAAGCAGTCTTTTGATTATCATTTTAAAGCCTCGAAATCTAAAGAAAATCTTTAATTGGCTTTTCAGCAGCACTTCTTTGTATATGCAGTTTGTTGAAGTCAAGAATGTACACGCTAATAATTGCAGATAGGATTAGCAACCTGCACCTTATAGTGTGGATACAAGTGGTTGATTATTAGTGCACCCGGCACGTATCTATACAACAAGAAAACTGGACTAAACAGGACTCAAACAGGGCTCCTAACCAGATCCCCATCACTGACACCTCCTAGCCCAGGAGCAGAGATGACTTGAGTCCATCACACTGAATGGGAAACTTGCATAGCACTGCACCTGGGTGTGCTCACTTCTCCTTAAAACAGCTCTCCAAAGTCCGGCCTCTTTCTTTTCCTCATTTCCCGTGAACTCACAAACTTTAAGAAGTTTCAATATGATTTAATAGGTCTCCATATATTTACAAGTTTCTGGCTCTTCTCCACAAATTTGGCTTCCTTCTAACAGGTGTAGATTTGTGATTGGAGAATTCTGACCTCACCTTTATCTGAATGCCCCTCAACGGAAGAATGTCAAAACAGAATGGTTGATCTGGAATGCACTGGGAAGCTGGCGCAGGTGCAACGTGCTTCAGGTAAGCCTTCAAGATCTTAAGGTATAGTAGCCGCATGATACAGACCATCAGCTCACACACTGGGGCTCCTTCTTTGATTTTTCTGTGTTGATGTATTTAAGATGGAACAGGACAGTGCCACTAGCAGCTTGGTGAGCAGCCAAAAAGGGGAGGTTTCCATTTTTACTGCCTGGAATAAGACGTGCCTTGAGGATAATTCCCTTTGGGTCCAACGATTAAAAATGCAAAGTATGAGGGAAAAGGATATACCAAGAATTAAACAAAAAATCAGGGAAAAATATCTGCCTAACAATCCATCCTTTTACAGCAGTCATTCTCCACTGATGGTAAGTTGTCCCTCTTCCACCAAGGGACATTGGCAATGTCTGATGACCGTTTTGGTTGTCACATCTGGAGGACGGGGCTTGTGCCACTGGTATGTGGTGGGGAGAGGCCAGAGATGCTGCCTAACATCCTACAATGCAGGCACGCCCCCACAATAAAGATCACCTGGTCCATGTATCAGAGTGCTGTGACTGAGAACACTTCTACAAGAACTTGTTCTGTTTTCATTTATTATTTTATTTTTTAATGTATTATTATTTTTTGAGACTAGAGTCTCATTCTGTCACCCAGGCTGGATTGCAGTGGCGCGATCTCGGCTGACTGCAACCTTCGACTCAGGTTCAGGGGATTCTCCTGCTTCAATCTCCTGAGTAGCTGGGATTACAGGTGTGCGCAACCATGCCCAGCTAACTTTTGTATTTTTATTGAGACTGGTTTTCGCCATGTTGCCCTGGCTGGTCTGGAACTCCTAACCTCAAGTGATCCACCTGCCTTGGCCTCCCAAAGTACTAGGATTACAGGTGTGAGCCCCTGTGCCCAGCCTAAGATTTTGTTCTAATTATGGGATCAAAGCAATGAGTTCTGTTTCTTGTTCAGAAGTAAATGCATTATGTTCCTTAAAACCTTAAAGATTTGTAATTTTTTTGCTTGTGGTTCTACCTCATAAATACGACCAAACTGAATACCTATTACGGGTCAGGTTAGGCAAGACTTAGGTGAGGTCCAGACACAAGAGGCTGGGAGTGGGGAGGGCTGAGATGGGCTGAGGCAGGCAAGCGAACAGGAGAAAAGAAGTGGTCAAGCTTGAAAGAGAAGACTGGAGTTAACCCTACACTAGCGGGGAGCAGGGAAGGGCCAGAATGAAGTGAGCTTTATAGGAAGCGAAATCTCATAGAACACAGGACGGGGCTAACGCAGAGAGACTGAGGGGCAAATTAGGACACTTTCATCCACTTCCCCTGCTTCCAGAGCGCCCTGCTCATCGAGCGCTCATCTCTGCAAACTCTACTTCTCCTGTCAAGTAGGTTCGACAATCATAAAATCATCTTCCTCAACCTCAAGTGTCTCTCCCTGGGGCTGCCAGCTGCTGAAAGACTTATACTTCATTGTGTCGATTTCCTTCCCTGGCTCGACCTCTGCAAGCTCGCTTCTGCCTCACCTCCTTGCTGAAACTATCCTACCATATTACTAATGAGCGGAGGGAACTGAGCCCATCACACTGAATGGGAAACGCATAGCGCTGCAGCTGGGTGTGTTCACTTCTTAAAACAGCTCTCCAAAGTCCCACCTCTTCCCTTTCCTCATTTCCCGTGAACTCCCAAACTTCAGGAATTTAGAATATGATGTAATAAGGCTCTACGTATGTACAAATTTCATCAAGTGGTAACTCTGATGAGTTTCCAGTTGCTAAATTCAACAGAGTTTTCAATCCTTACCTTACTTAACCTTTGATGACACAAGACACTGTCATTCACATCATTTCTCTTGAAAAAGAAAATCTTCTCTCTTTGCCTCCAGGTTATTCTCCTCATTCCTGGTTCTCGGCACTATCTCTGGTGGCTCCTTCTCACCCCTTTTAAATAAGTATCCCCTTCTTCTGCTCATTCTTCAATGTTTCATCTTGTCTAAAGTTCCTGCCTCCGTGTTGCAAAACTCCTAAAGCAGGGGTCTGCAAATTTTTCTCTGGTGTGGTATAGTAAATATTTTCAGCGTTGTAGCCCAGATGTTCTCTGTCCCAGCTACTTAGCTCTGCTGTTGTGGAGCAAATGTAACCCAAACCATCTGTAAACAAATGGGTGTGGCTGTTTTCCAACAGTTCCAATAAAACTTTATTTACAAGACAGGCGACAGCTGGATTTAGCCACAGAGCTGTAGCCTGCGGGGCGCCTGCTCTCCAGCACTATCCCTGGAAGTCTTTAACGTTCCCATGGCTTCAACTCACATCTGTATCCTGGTGATTCCTGAATTATTTTCGCCAACCAAAATATCTTCTCAGAGCGGCAGGGACTCCCTTGTTCCTACAACCTTCTGGCCACTTCTATTTCAATGTCCTAAAGAGCCACAGACTTTGCCTCAAACTGAAATTATTTATTTCTCCAAGCTCTAAAATCAAGCCAGTTCCTATTTCTGGGTTTTTAGGGAAATAATCATATTCCAAATCAGGAATTATCTAATAATCTTCCTTCTCTTTTATTTCCTGTCTTACCAATTCCCACCCACATGACCTCCTATTTAAATAATGTCTGCCTCTCCATATCCTTGCCTGGGAGCATGCCCTCATCACTTTGTAACTCTGAATGTGAACAAATGCATCTCCTAGTCTGGCCATGCCATTGCCCACCTGATCACGTGACCTCACTTGATTTAACTCCTGGGTCTCTATGAGGCCTATATCCTCCAGGCCTGTTCTGTCCAACAGAAAAACCACTGGCCACACATGGCTACTAAACACTTGAAATGTGGCTAGCGTGAATATACTAAATGTTTAATAAACGTGTGATTTTTATGAAATTTTATTTAAATTTAGAAACTGATACCTAATTCATGTGTTAAAACAACTTGGGTATGTGAATCTCCTCTTTTAACCGTAAGTTTTATGAAATCAATACAGAGCAAGTATTTCCAATGAAATTTTAACATCTGAATTCAAAAACTTAGTATGAAAGAAAAAAATGAAAAATGTGTCTTTCATGTATTTTTAATACTGATCACAAGCTGAAATTATATTTTGGACAAGCTGGATTAAATAGAATAATACTATAATTTATATCTGATTCTTTTTACTTTTTTGAATGCAGTTACCAGAAAATTGAAAATTCCTTGTGTGGCTTTCCTTTTATTTCTACCGTGCAGGATCTGACCTTGCCCCATCCCCCTGCTCTCCCCATTCTCCTCTCTCCTCTGCCTCCCTTCTATCTATCTACACTGTAGCCACACTTAACAACCACTTCCTAGGCATGCCAAGCACTCCAAGGCCTTTCTGCTTCTACCTCTCCGCCTCCGCCATGACCTTTGGTGGAGCTAGAATCTACTGAACCTCACAACTCAGCTCTAGCTATGAAAGCTTTTGCAGACCACCTCCACCACCAGGTCTGGAAGAGTTCCATCAAGTTTTATACTAAACTCCTGCAGAATAATCATTATACTAAATTCTAGTTTTCTGAATGTTTACCTGTAAGCTAGGGATCATGTCTTGCCCCTAACAGGAGACCAGGCAGTTTGATACATAATTTAATGTCAGATGAATGAATGAATAAATAAATGTATGAATGAATGAAATGCTATACAGCTAGAACGAAAGACCTGGTAACTGATTATAGGAACTGAGGCAACATGAATGATATTTCTCAGCCCAAGTGATGCTTTTGTAAGAATGGCTGAGTGAGGGAAGTGGCCATTTTCAGGGAGAAGCAGAAATGAAAGAAAAGCTAGCAGGGAGGCATTAACACAGAGGTGACAGTTGAAAGGGAGTGAGTCAGATGGTGAGGAGTGGGCCAGCTCACTGGCTCACGCCCGTAACCCCAGCACTTTGGGAGGCTGAAGCAGGTGGATTGCCTGAGTTTAGGAGATTTAGACCACCTTGGGCAACATGGCAAAACGCTGTCTCTACCAAAAAGCAAAAAATACAAAAAAAAAATTAGTCAGGTGTGGTGGCGCATGCCTGTGGTCCCAGCTACTTGGGAGACAGTGGTGGGAGGATCACCTGAGCCTGGGAGGCGGAGATTGCAGTGAGCTGAGATCACGCCACTGCACTCCAACCTGGGTGACAGGGTGAGACCCTGTCTCAAAATAAAATAAAATAAAAGATTGTGAGGAGAAGGGAAGGGTCTTCAGAACAAACCATAGGCAATTCCTGTACTTAGGAAGCAGGAAGAATAACACTAAGTTCTGGTCCTCACAGCTACTTTGTGAGGTACATATTAATCCTTTTTTTTTTCTCTTTTAAAGAAGAAAACCTGAAGGCCAGGAATACTTAACACACATATACCAAGCTAGCAGACAGAAATGTGAACATCAAAGCCATCCAATCTCCACCCACTACACTCTAAAGCAGGGTCCCCAGCTCCCAGGGGTCTGTGGCCTTTACCCAGCGGTAAAGCAGGAGGTGAGCAGCAGGCCAGCGAGCATTACCACCCGAGCTCTGCCTCCCGTCAGATCAGCAGTGGCATTCGATTCTCCTGGGAGCATGAACCCTATTGTGAAATGCACATGTGAGGGGTCTAGGTCGTGTGCTCCTTAACCATCCCCAACTCCTTCTCCTCTCCTGGTCAGAAAAATTGTCTTCCACGAAACTGGTCCCTGGTGCCAAAAATGTTGGGGACCACTGTTCTAGAGGCACCTTCTAGCGTAGAGTCCTGGAGAGTGACAGAAAACTTAGAAGGGAGTTTCAAAGAAGGAAGAGGTGCCGGACGGTTTCAAGTGGTTTAGAGAAGTGGAGGATGATGTGAAGATGGCGAAGCAAAAGGGAGATCCCTCATCCAACATCAAATACCTTCATCCTTCTGTCTTCCCTCCCTTCCCTCTGAAACTAAGAGGCTGTTGTTCACTTTCTACCTTCATTCTTTAACCTGTGTCTCCCATGATTATATTCCTCCAATACCAACCTCCTTCTCTCTGCTGCACCTCTACCACCTCTCTCATTTTAGTCTATATAGAAATACACTCAAGGCACTCAGACCAAAAATATTCTGGGTTACTCTTCTGTTTCTCTGGTTCCCATCCTGCAACCTCTTTCCTCTACGCAGCTAAGCTTTTTGAAAAGGTCCTGTCTCTATGTTTCTACCTTCTACTTACAACTCCGTGTTGCAGACTCAATGCTTATGGCTGGGACAGTAGTTGCGAAACTCTGAAGCCAATTAGAACCAAGTCCGTCACCCGGATCCCAGTGAGGGGCTGGGGTGGATCCCTGGAGGCAGCATTCACACCACGCAGGTGGTCTCTGGACACAACCAGTAACACTGCCAAGCCCAACAGACCAAAGGACCTCTGTCACAGCTGACACTAGAGGCCACTTTGAAAATTCTCCCATGGCTGTCCTGACAGCACATCCTCTGGTGCTTGGCCTAACTCAAAAACCCTTCATTCCCTTGGTGTATTTATAGATTTATTGAGATGGAGTCTTGCTCTGTCGCCCAGGCTAGAGATGGCCAACCTCAGCTCACTGCAACCTCTGCCTCTCAGGTTCAAGCGATTCTTATGCCTTAGCCTCTAGAGTAGCTGGAATTACAGGCACCTGCCACCACACCTAGCTAATTTTTGTATTTTTAGTAGAGAGGGGGTTTCACCATGTTGGCCAGGCTGGTTTTGAACTCTTGACCTCAGGTGATCTGTCCTCCTGGGCCTCCCAAATCCTGGGTCTTCTTAAAATACTTCACTGTCTTCCCCAACCCATTCGCTGTTGGTGCTCCTCAAGGTCCCCCTTGCCCTCCACATATTCCTCAACTTTGCCTACTCATTGATGATCACAGATTGGACCCCAATAAGCCCTTCTCTCCTTTTTTGGTTATTTCTACCACTTAAGTTCATCAGGCTTCCTAAAACTTAGTATGTCCCAAACTCAACATTCTTTCCTCCAACCTGCTCCTTTGCCTGTTCAGGATAAGGTCACTGTCAACTCCCTTGCTTTTCAGTCTTTCATCGGGACCTGGCAATTCTGAATCTTGTATACCCAACAAACTTTTCCCCTTTCTTTCCATCACCACAACGATCATCCAGCTGTTACCACCTCTCTCCTGAAATCCTCAAAAAACCTTGGGATGCCACTGTAAACATTAAAAACAAAAACCATTCTGATCAAGTCACTCCCTTGCCAGTAAAGCTCCCCAAGCTCCCCTGTTCTCAAAAGACTTTCAATTCCTTTGAATGGAATAAGGTCTCCTGTCTAACTTCCCAGACTTCTTTCCTGCTTCCTCCTCCATGAACCCAGCACTTTTCCCAGTTAGTTGCTGCTTTCCAAACATACCTCACTCTTTCACACCTACATTATGCTGTTCTCTCCCTCTTGGAGGCACCTTTTCCCCTACACTGATCTGAATTCCTATGAATGCTTTGAAACCCAGTTCAAATATTACCTTTAAAACGAAAATATTTCATTCTAAAGTACTCTAAATGTACTTTATTTTTATGCTGACCAAAGGACAGCCTCATTGCAATATGTGACCAGATGGCTCTCTGCTCAGGCCAGGAGTGCCCCATCACTGCTTCAGCAAAGCCTAATAGTACTGGATACTTAGGAGTCACTCAGCAGAAGTTTGTTGGCTGGATGGATACACGAATAGGTCATGGGCAATGGAAGGATGGAGGGTCTTGGCTTAGATAATCACATTCCCTAGTATGGCAGCTGCTCAGTGAACCGGTAATTCCTTCCTTCTCATTTCTTTGATTATAAAAAGGTGATCAAAGAAAAAAGTCAGAAATTCTAAATTTAGAGAAATTAAGATGAACAAGTTTCACCATCTGTATAGTAAAAGAAGAATTAAAGCACCTGCTGAGATCTGATGAGGGCAAAGCAGGGGCTCAAGGGTGGTGGTCAAGTTCTAGAATCATCACTGTAGTGAATGAGAGGACTCTAAAACCACAAACACTGGGATTGATGAGCTCATGAGCACTTGCCCTGTTAATTCTAGGATGCAGAACTGCGTACAAGGACTCAGCATGGTTTTGGGAGAGCTTCCAGCAATACTCATTAGCTTAGGAAGAGCAGTGGATGCGATCAGAGATGGAGTTAGGGGTTGCCAGAGCCACAGCAGTGGCAGAAGAACGGATGAGGGAGGGAGAGATGGTACAGACAATACTACTGAAATGGCTACTAATGGGAGGGATACTGTAGATACAGGATAGTGATTAAGTATAATCAGCACAAGTGATGGGGAAGAGGCAGAGATGGGAGGCTGGGATCAAATGGAGGACTCAAGTGTCTCAGTAAAACACATATAGCAAAAAAACCTGTAAGATTCCATAAGCTTCTAAAATTATCCAGCAAGTCAAAGGGAGAGGGCCCAGCACCCTGCACAGCGACACATAGTAGGTGGACATTTGCTGAATAAATGAATCAATGATCAGACGGGACAGAATCATCCCCTCACCCGGTGGTTCTATGTGAGTGGCCAGCATCAAATGTATCATCAAGCTCATTAGAAAATAATCACAGATTAGCACTGTAGGCCAAGGACACCCGACAGACTGGTTGTTGTGACAAGGTTATATCTGACATTATTCTAACAGGATAATGTAGGCAATGTGTTTGAGAGAGTTAGAAATATACTCAGCTACCAGGGTACCCAAATCTGCCAGGACTTGGCACATCACAGTCAATATTTTGAATGAGTGAATGAGTGCGTAAGTGGATGAATGAATGACAGAATAGACGTGATGTATATATACCTACAACAAAACGCAGCTACCTTCCAAACCACACTCAAGGAATGATACAAAGTCAGATTGAACAAGCAACATCGGCTAAGGAGTTTAGGCATCTTGCTTCTCAAAAATTTCAATGATACAAAGGCAGTAGCTGGGAGGCGGCAGTGTGAGAGGAGTGAAGATGGCTGTGAATCCGTTGCCATGTTGTTCCAACATATTTGCGGCATAAACGCTAAGCCGTCAATCCCCTTTGCCTGGATAGCCACAGTTCAGAAGTGGCTCAATCTGATCGGCAATGAGCTCTCTATTTAATACTTCTTACTTCATAAACTACTGGTGTAGCTCAATTCTCTGAACAACTGGAAAGGAAACAGAGCTGATAAGCGACTTAAGACTTTCTTCCCAAATCACATCATCTAGGATAATAAAAGCATGTTAAACAAATAACTCTTAAAAGAAGGAGAAAAACATTTTAACGTGAAGCTCTAAGCTATATTGATGTTTATAAGTATGACGAGGAGGGGAAAAATATTCTGAGCTAAGTCATAATTGCTAATGCTACGGATTTGTTCCCTGTAGAATTCTGTAAGATAAACAGAGATTTGCATATTTTGAAGGTATTTTGTCTGTCTGTGAAACACTCCTGTTACTGTAAAGATTTTTTCCTTGCCAGGAATAGCTATTTTTCTCACCTCATTTCCAGTTCTCTGCCCACTTCTTTCCCCACCCTGGGTTTTGGGAGTTCTCCCTCAAATACGAATGGTGGAGGAAACAAATCTTTTGAACAGCAGAGACATGAACAGAAACCCAATCACATCTACGGAAAGGAGGGGATACGAGGGCATTTTAGTGCAGGGCAGGAAGGGGTGCGGCAAAGAGAGACTGGGCGCAGGGGCCCAAGGTGGGCTGAGAAACATCATGTCTTCAGCTATTTAGGCAACTTTTAGTTTCAGAAGGCTTACCAAAAAAACTTTCACTTTCTAGAAACAAATGGTAGCTCTGCAAACTGAGTGATGCCAAGTTTTAAAAAGCCTGATTCAGATGCAGGAGAGACGGGGCAGGGAAAAAACTTCTGAGCCACTACTTTTATTTTTACAGTCACTTTGCTTGAGACATCAAGGGCATGGGCACTTTTTTGGCAGCCTGTGCTGCTGGACGCCTGTGAGAAGAAGTTTAAATTACATCAAAATTGAATCTTCCCATTTCCTAGAGCTAACTCAAGTCCCTCTGGTTAGGAACCTGTGTGTCTTGCTTTGTCTCTTGAGGTCTGAAGTGGTAACAATCTTGGGA
>NW_022436963.1:22306793-22382247 GCF_009761245.1 Sapajus apella
ACCTGCAAACATGCTTCCTTCTTGTTTTGCATTCAAGAGAAACAAAGTGAACTGATTCTGCTTTTTACCTTATAAATACAATGAATCAAAAAACATGGCTTCTGATACTACAAATAAGACAGAACCAATTCACCTACAGCTACCTTACAGGGAAAAAAATAGGAGAGATGTCCTCATCTTTCAAGAGAGAATTAATTTATTATAAATGTCCAAAGTGGGGGAAAATACACAATACCAACTTGTCGACTCAGTGGTTATTTTGGAGAAAGCATAAATTCTGTACACTTCAAGTTTCTCTTCATGGATTAGGAAAAAAACGTAAATGGACTACAAGCACTGTTTTTCAGGCAATATTTTTAAACTATAAAATTAAGACACAAAAATTCCAGGGAAATAGAAGTTAAAATAACGGTACAAGATGAATGAACAGAAAACAACTCTTTTGCATTATGGTGCATAAATAATTCTGGTAGACGCAACTAGATTGTGGTCTATGGAGATATCAAAGAATGTTGGGTGTCAGGACCTAGAATCCTAGAAATTTAGAATGAGAGGAATAGGCAATTTGCCAAAGGGTAAAGAGTTCATACTTCAACGTTATCTCCTGTAGGAAGGCCACATCCATTTCCTGGGTGATCCTTCAGTTGCATGTGCAAAGAATTCTGTACCTAAGAAAGATTTATATAGTTCCAAGGAGAGCTGGCACTTGGCCTTTTCAGCATCATCACCTAAAAGGGATTTCTGGGGGTTCTCTGTCTTGTCAGGTCATATCTGAAGAAAGAGCCTGTATTTAAAAAGCTAATTTGGAAGGGGCTAGGCTTAGCAAACTGAGATAACAGAAAAAGGATCTGATAGTATCAAAATAAAAGATGTGCCGCTATTTATCAATAATATCCCATCATCCAATTTCACATGCAATAAATCATAACAAGTTAGAGAAGGGAGGGGAAATACATTTCAGGAAAGCACTATTGATTACCAGTGGCTGGCACTCCTTGAGAGGAAGATTCATAGGCCACAGTGAGGCTTGCCGAGAAAAAGTACTGTGATCAATTAGCAATGTCTGCTGTGAGAACTGGCAGAGGAGAGAAGCAGCACTAATAACAGTTATTCTCCCCATCTGCTGGCTATCAGTCCATAGGACCCCTCAACTGATGCTCCATGTCATCTCCGTGATAGTAGACAAAAGCTACAGTAAATAAATAATGATGCCTTCTTTAAGACAGAAAGCTTATTCACATCCATAGATCTCAAACAGTGAAAACAGAGAACAGAAACTCCCCCCCCCAAAAAAAAAATGGGGTCAGGGTTAGATGCGGTGGCTCATGCCTCTAATCCCAACACTTTGGGAGGCTGAGGTGGGAGGATCCCTTGCACTCAGGAGTTTGAGACCAGTCTGGGCAACACAGTAAAACCCTGTGTCTACAAAAAATACAGAAAATTTAGCCAATTGCAGTGATGCACACTTGTAGTCTCAGCTACTCAGGACGATGAAGAGGGAAGGTCTCTGGAGTCCTGGCGATGGAGGTTAGAATGAGCTGAGATCGCACCACTGCATTCTAGCCTGGGCAACAGAACAACACTCTGTCTAATAAAAAAATTTTAAAAAGCAAGAAAAATAGGGACCAGGTGCAATGGTTCTCAATAATAATAATAATAATACAAAAATAAGCTGGGTGTGATGGCATGTATCTGTAGTCCCAGCTATTCTGGAGGCTGAGGTGGGAGGATCGTGTGAACCCAGGAGGTTGAGGCTGCAGTGAGCTACGATTGCACAACTGCACTCCAGCCTAGGCGACAAGTGAGACCCAATCCCCCAAGAAAGAAAATAAAAGAAAGAAAAGAAAGGAGAGAGAAAACGAAAGAAAGAGAAAGGGAAGAAAGGGAAAGAAGAGAGGGAAAGGAGGGAGGAGGAGAAGAGAGGGGAAAAGAAAGGACAGGAGGGGAAGGGAGATGGTTTCCAATTTGTATCAAGTAAGGTCTGCGGGACAACTCATAAAAAACTGAGGGGCCGGGCGCGGTGGCTCGCGCCTATAATCCCAGTACTTTGGGAGGCCAAGGCGGGTCGATCACAAGGTCAAGAGATCGAGACCATCCCGATCAACATGGTGAAACCCCGTCTCTACTAAAAATACAAAAATTAGCTGGGCATGGTGGCGCACACCTGTAGTCCCAGCTACTCGGGAGGCTGAGGCAGGAGAATTGCTTGAACCCAGGAGGCGGAGGTTGCGGTGAGCCGAGATCACACCATTGCACCCCAGCCTGGGTAATAAGAGTGAAACTCTGCCAAAAAAAAAAAAAAAAAGAAAAGAAAAAAAAACTGAGGAAGCGAGATCTGAATTTCTGTAAATCCACAGCTTGCTATGACTGAAAGGAAGCTTAAAGCAGGTGCTATAGTTTTAGTGTTGTTTTTCTTGTTTGTTTTGGGTTTTTTTTTTTGAGACAGAATTTCACTCTTGTCGCCCAGGCTGGAGTGCACTGGTGCAATCTTGGGTCACTGTAACCTCCACCTCTGGGTTGCAAGTGATTCTCCCATCTCAGCCTCCCGAGTAGCTGGGACTACAAGCGCCTGCCATCATGCCCGGCTAAATTTTTCTTTTTGGTATTTTTAGGAGATGCAGCATTTCACCATGTCGGCCAGGCTGGTCTTGAACTCCTGACCTCATGTGATCTGCCTGCCTCAGTCTCCCAAAGTGCTGGGATTACAGGTGTGAGCCAACACACCCAGCTGGTACTACGATTTTAGGCATTGTATTCTCTGATTCCTGGGGACGCCAAGAAGGGCAAAAGAGGATCAGGACTTGCGTATTTTTGGGAAAACAAGGAAGGCAACTAAGAAAACTTTTGTAAATGCGTAAAAGTGGAATCAAAAAGAGAACTTATGACCTTGGTAAAATCGACATTCCAAATCAAACATCATTACATGACAGAAATTCTGCCCTTTCTCCAAGAGTTTATGTTCTTAACGTTCTCTTGGAATTGCAGTTATTATCTGGGGTGTCAGAGCTGCTTCCAGTCTTGGCTTTTATACAACCCACAGTGACCTTTGGTGGTGCAAACCTACTTCCAGACTGTTTAGGAGTGATGTTTCTTACATGCCAATCTGGGGAGATGGAGGCAGAAGGATATACCTTCAATGACAAGTCATTAAAATCACTTTTCCATGTTTAATGTTATCAGTAAAAAAAAATAAGAAGAAAAAAAGTTTGAAGCATTAAATCAAACAACCAAAAAAATCTTTTTGGACAACCAGAATAATTGCCAAATGGCTGCCGGCGCAAACACCTCAAAACACAACAGAGTAAAAGGAGACTAACCATTCATTGTATTTCAACTCCAAATTAATCCAATCAGCAACTTATCCTCCAGCATGGGAGATCACCTGACAAAATGGACAAGCCGAGAGTACCAAGGACTGTCCTTACAGAACACGTCTTCTGCCTTCGCTCTTGCAAAAGAACTGACAATAGCATATGGGTGAGCGGGGAGGGGGATGCGGGGGGGCAAGGATGCTCTTCCAATCTTTGGAAGCACAAGTTGTGCTGCCTAGGGAAAATTTTATCACCCCAAGGACATCCCCAAGAACAGCTCTTTGATTTTGTTCAGAAAATGGGTTTGCTGTGGTGGAGGTGGAGGCTCTCTTCTCTGAGGTGTCTGCAAAGAAATGTTTAGTGCAGATGAATCTAAAGCATTTTCCTCCCCAGTTCTGCACAGGACAAAAGCTAACATTTACATTCTTCCCCTGTGAAGGTTCAAAGAGTGACATTAGGCCAACTGTGGATAAGATGATTGAAAATGGAAGCACTGTATGGAAAATATCAGGCAGTAATCATATCCAGGAGCCAGTGGCCCAGAGATAGAAACACCCTGAAAACCAATTGATACTAATGAATCTGCAGCTTCAGGGCAGAACAGGGCAAGGAGGAGGGGTGAAAATTTTAAGCACTTAACAAGTAAGTGGGCACATTTCACGCTGGGTACTGATCTTTGCCAGGACCCAGTCTTCCTATGGTCATCTCACATCTAATACCCTGTCCCTTGACTTCTGAAGGACCAAAAAGTAAAGTGAGATAATATCCCACTTGAATGTCTGCTTTTAATGGACGACGTGACAGCTATAATTTCCATGTGCTCATTCCAGTGAAGGCTTCCATTTATTCTGATGGGGGAAAAAAAAATCTTAGTAAAGAGACTGTAGATCAAAGGCCCCTTAGATTTTAAGGACTGGCATGGATGTTTAGGGCAAAACTTTTTGGTGTATAACTCATTTTTTTGTAGGGGTTGGGGTTATTGAAAATTTACAATGAAAATTATGCCTTCCCTAAATCATCTATACAGTAAATAGAATGCGGGAAACATGTGAATCTTTAATAAACACTGATTATGAAACCTCTAGATAAAAATCAAGCTCTTTTTGTAAGGCAAACAACATTGCTCTGATTTGGCAACCACTGAATCTTCACATCTCAGGTTGAAGCTGTGACATTTCTCACCTGCCTTAAGTAGTCAACAAGCTTCCTGAAGGCAGGGAACCCACCACACCTAAAAAGGCAGGTATATAATCAATATTTATTAAGTGACGTACATTCATATAATGTTTCTCTCTTTAAGAAACTATACTTACATAATACTGTAAGGTAAATTCTGTATTAGGTAAAGAATATATATTAGGAGAGTATCAAAGAGACAAATCCATCTATTTACCTAACACAAATGCCCAGCAGGAGCCTATGGCTCCAGGACCCCATGTAACAATTCTTGCAGATCATCAAAGCCCAAGATATGAGAATCACCTAAGACCATTCAAGGAATCCCATGTTCTCCTCTCTGCTGACCTATGCTCATGGAATCATTACAGCAGATGAGCCAATATTTACTGGCATCAAGGTCGCAAGCTGGCTATAGACTAGAAACATTTTGCAAATCCAAGTTCTCTAAAATAGTGGGGTAGGTGCTACATTTTCAATCTGATTAGGAAGGGCAGGATGTTGAAACAAAGGAAGGGATTGCCTCCTTAGTATCTCCCATGTGGAAGTATTTGCTGTCTGTGGCTTCATCCCCACAGATTTCCTGAGCCTCTGCTATGAGCCAAGCTCCCTGCAGCACGCCTTCATTGCAGCTCTCTGTTGACTTTTGGGATAAATCTTTGAGCTCTCGCCCTCCAGCCCCCATCATCTACCACTCATCCTGTCTAGAGAGACAGCATGTAGATTCCAGAGCTTCACTGTCCCACAGACATATAATGAGAGCCACGGAGGCAAGCCACATGCGTAACTTTAAAATTTCTAGTAGCCACATTTAAACAAGCAAAAAGGGCTGGGTGTGTTGGTTCATGCCTATAATCCCAACACTTTGGGAGGCCAAGGCAGGGCGACCGCTTGAGCCCAGAAGTTGGAGATCAGCCTGGGCAACATTGGGAGATGCTGTCTCTACAAAAGACAGTAAAAATCATTAGCTGGGTGTGGCGGTGCTCTCCATAGTCCCAGGTACTCAGGAGGCTGAGGTGGGAGGATGGCTTGAGCCCAGGTGGTTGAGGCTGCAGTGAGCCATAATCCTGCCACTGCACTCCAGCCTGGGTGACACAGTGAGATCCAGAAAGAGAGAGAGGGAGAAAGACAGAGAGAGGGAGGGAGGGAAGGAAGGGAAAGAAAGAAAGAAAAGAAAAGAAAGAAGAAAGAAAGAAAGAAAGAAAGAGACAAAGAAAGAGGAGAAAATAAAAATTTTTTAAAAGTAGTGGTTTTAGAAATACTTTGGGGCCAGGCACCGTGGCTCATGCCTGTAATCCCAGCACTTTGGGAGGCTGAGATGGGTGAATCATGACAAGGTCAGGAGTTTGAGACCAGCCTGATCAGCAAGGTGAAAACTTGCCTCCACTAAAAATCCAAAAATTAGCTGGGCATGGTGGCAAGCGCCTGTAGTCCCAGCTACTTGGGAGGCTGAGGCAGGAAAATCGCTTGAACCCGGGAGGCAGAGGTTGCAGTAAGGCAAGATCGTAGGACTTCACTCCAGCCTGGGCAACAGAGCAAGGCTCCGCCTCAAAAAAAAATGTGGATTTGACTTAATATATCCAAAATATTTTAATTTCAACATGCAATTAATATAAAAGATGAATGAGATACTTAACATTCTTTCTTCTCTTTTTTTCCACTAAGTCTTCGAATGCCAGCATATATTTTACACATATGGCATATCTCGACTGGGGATAGCCATACTTCCAGGGCTCAAGGGCCACATCTGGCTGGCAGCTACCATAGTGGACAGGGCAGGACTAAGAGCATTTCAAGATCCTGGCCTGAAGAGTTCCCGTATGGTAAGGGAAAGTGATGCTTTACATACTGTCATCACTTCCCATGCCTGAATTGGTATTGCTGAGATACGGCACCAAGGAACGGTGCTAGGAAAGGAGTATCAGGAAGCACAGAGTTTCCTTGAAATCTTCCTACTGCTTTCTCTACATGTGGCCTGCAATATGTATAAATAAAAGTGCAAGCAATGAATCCATACGTGTACATGGGGATACGTGTAAACACATATGGATATCTATAAGTTCCACAGCTGATATTCATTCTGTCACCTGTCAAGATAACAGTAAGGAAGGCTTCAGTCAAAGGGAAGGAGACAGCACAGCATTCTCCTCCCCCAAGAAAAAGGATAATTTAACAACAGTCTCATTTGTGTGTCTGGAGGGGGAAGGGGAGAAGGAAGGGAAGGTGGCTTCCTGCCAGGAATTTACATTATACTAAAAGACTGAGAAATTAGGAGATTCTCAGTTACTTAAGGCGCACATTTGGTCTAACTCTCCAAAATATAAGATAACTATGAAAGGATTTACATCCCACAAGCACTCAGCCTATATGAAATTAATAAATCAGTCAAACAGTAAGTTAACTAATTTAGGACACGAAACACTCTCAGGCTACACGCAGATTAGCGGGGACCAGGCAGTGGTGATTCAGTGAGCAAGGGCTCTGCAGGCAGGCGAGCAGGGCTTCAAAGTCCAGCTTGGTCACTTTCTACCTGCATAAGCAAGTTATTCAATTGGAGTGAACGTCTGTTTCCTCAATAGTAAGGAGGGACAAATAACAGTTACCTTGCCAGGCCTCCATGAAAATACAGCATGCATGTATAGTGCTTAGGCTGCTACCTGGAACACTACCGCCTTTCAATAAATGAGTGTACAGAATACATGCATGCCTCTAAAGGAGTGAGAGAGAGAGAGAGAGAGAGAGAGAGAGAGAGAGAGAGAGAGAGAGTGTGTGTGTGTGTGTGTGTGTGTGTGTGTGTGTGTGTGTTTACAAGGAAAGGCAAAACTCAGGTGCACTGGCAAGGAATGAAGATTCTGGGGTTTTCCTGAAGGAATACTTGTCTTGGTTCCAGCCCTAACAGCTATACGACCTGGGATAATGTCTGCCTCACAGCTGCCACATGGAAAGGGTTAGAATAACAGCACCTATCTTGAAAAGCTATTGGTAAGATTCTATGGCATTAAGTATGGCAAGTGTTTAGAAGAGTTCTAGACCATAGCTGTAGCTCAGTAACTAGTAGTGACAATGATCATTACAGGCATTCAGAAATAATAGGGGCTGAGGTGGCTTCCTGTCTGGGATTGCTTCTGTCCACCTGCAAGCACTTCTAAGTGGCTACCCACACAAGAGAGGGACCAGGGAAGAACAGATTGAAGAGGTTTACAATCTAAACATCATCCTTAATATTTAATGGCTTCACACTTTAGAGAGCATTTTCTTCTCTGTTTTCTCAGTTGATTTCTTTCTTGTTTCCTCAAAAGTCTTCAGGAAGACGCAAGTCCATTTCAATCAGGAAATACTCCTTCAATACCTACTTATGTGCAAGGCATTAGTCTAAGTGCTGGGAATTCAGATAAACATTCCCTGTCTTCAGAGAGCTTACGCTCTAGGGGTACTTCATCCATTTGTTTACCCACCTTCCTAGAAGTAGGAAATTTCACAAGGGAATATGCGGTTGCATAGGAGCGTGGTCTGAACTGAGAAAATCCAATCTATGTGATGTCATAAAAATTAAAAATGTCCACACTATTATATAAAATCATTTCTCCTCTCCCTTGTCTCCCTCAATTATATTGAAAAGCGAAAAGCTGGCCAGGCACAGTGGCTCACACCTGAAATCCCAGCACTTTGGGAGGCTAAGGTGGGCGGATCACAAGGTCACGAGCTCGAGAGCAGCCTGATCAACATGGTAAAACCCTGTCTCTACTAAAAATACAAAAATTAGCTGGGCATGGTGGCAGGCGCCTGTAGTCCCAGCTACTCAGGAGGCTGAAGCAGGAGAATCGCTTGAACCTGGAAGGTGGAGGTTGCAGTGAGCTGAGATCATGCCACTGCACTCCAGCCTGGGCGACAGAGCAAGTCTCCATCTCAAAAAAAAAAAAAAAGAAAAGAAAAAAGTTCCACCTTTCAAAAAATAATAATATTGGATATGGAATTACAGCCATACACAAGTATATCTACAAGGTTTTTTACACACACTTTTGAAGCCTATGGTACTTTTGAAAGTACGTAAAAGCTGAAAAAAAAATAATGCTTTTTAAGGGTTACACTTACATTGCTTTAAAACAGCCTGACATTGTGTCAAATGTGACAGCCTTTGCTGAACTCAAACACAATTGGGAGACATTCACCTCCACTGAGATTTCCAAAGTTGGACAAAATTCCGTATTCCGGTTGTTACTGCTACCAGGCTGAGTGAGCCCCATGTACAATTTGCCATGGCAATACCAGGAAATTTCTCCCCGTCAAAATATTAGAAAAGGCAGCCTCCTATCAGAGAACTGCTGGGGGCAGAGTTGACAATCAACTAGGAAGAATTTTGGGTCAAGAGGTGGAGAACTGGGGACTTTGAAAGGAAGGGCAAGACTTTCACAGTCCCAAGAAATGGGAATGGACACAGCCGATTACTTTTTTTTTTTTTTTTTAATACTTTTTTCCATTTGCTGAGGAAGTAGCCTGCAGGAGAGTCAAACAGCTTGAACTATTTTTAGGCCTATGACCCTTTTAAAAACACAGTGCTAAATTCAATCCTCAGTTACACCCACTCAACTCCCACTGGCATCAGCAAGAGCCATGGGGAGATCCGTTCACGATGTAGAAGAGTTTAGTTATGCTCTTGGCATTCTCTGGTTTGAATGGAAGTGCAGTGTACTGGCCAAAGGCCATGGCTGGTCTCCTGGCTCAAACAGGGTAGCAGTGATGGGCCTACAAGTGGAAGAGCATCTATGTGCAAAGTGCTTCCGTTCTCACACAACTGGATGAAATGGGTGGATTTTGGATAATCAGGCAGAATGGGGGAATAAAAGAAGTTTCTTTTGAAAATACATTCGGTCGTATCTCAGAAATGTTTAAAATTATAATCTCATCTATGAAGGCCCAGATTTGAAGAATCTTAACAGTCAAGCTAAATTAAACTTTTACCTCTGCTGGGCGCAGTGGCTCATGCCTGTAATCCCAGCACTTTGGGAGCCAAGGTGGGCGGATCACAAGGTCAGGAGTTCGAGACCAGTCTGGACAACACAGGGAAACTCCCATCTCTACTAAAAATACAAAAAATTAGCTGGGCATGGTAGCAGGCACCTGTAAACCCCATTCGGGAGGCTGAGGCAGGAGAACTGCTTGAACCAGGGAGGCAGGGGTTGCAGTGCGCCAAGATCGTGCCATTTCACTTCAGCCCGGGCCACCCTGGAAGACTCCGTTTTAAAAAAAAAAAACAAAACAAAAAAAACTTTTACCTCCAATTACCATAAGGGAGCACAGCACAGGAAATTCACTGCTGCTGAATGCAACACAATTTGTGACCATAAACTACAGAACCATGGGTGAAAAGCCATCATTTCTAAATAACGGGTCCCAAGTCCGACTTGGGGGAGAGTGGAGAGCATTTGGCATCTCAAATTACTTTAACAGGGGGCCCTGTCATATCCCATGGAAAGGACGCTCCGGTCTCCCCTCCACCCTCTAATCCTTCTTTCTTAAAGGAACACTCAGCAAGATAATGAATCCTTTAAATGTTACATCTTCTGTCGTGCATTATTGTGGTGCCGAAACTCTTCACATCAAACAGTCATCAGGACTATTACAAAGTGGGCTTATAAGAGAGGGGCTGAAAAGGAGCTGTGTGAAAAGAAGTGGAAAATTAAAGCTGAAGCAGTCGAAGAAAGGGCTTAATTTACTGGCATGTACAGTATGCAAATGAGATTACTCTCAGCTTAACTGCATCATTTATGTCCATAATAACGGCATCATCATTACAGGGCTCAAATTAAATTACACCATAATTAGCATATCAAAGTGATTGGTTAAAGTTTAAAACAAATACCCAATTTTGTTAATGAACAGCTGTAATTGTCATGTACACTTCAGTGAAAACTCTCTAAACAAATATATGTTTTAGGAGAGAGGAAGATTTTTTTTTTTTAAGCAGACAGGTCTGTAGCAGAGGTAAATTGCCTAAAAAAAAGAATGACACGGACTATTCTATTAATGTTAATATATGCTGATCATTTTCAGGTAATAAAACATTCTATCAAAACAAGGCTTCGCTTATATTTAGACACCGTCCCTGCTCCTGAAAGTGACAAACCACCAGAAACCTACTTCTACTTGCAGCAGTGATAACAATGCAGGGGTGACCTGTCTCAAACAAGCAGAGGACATGTTCAATAACATGCTATTACTAACCCCCCATACTTATTTAAAAGACATTCGTGTTCAAATTGTGCTGAGTCAAAGCTGATTTTTTCCCCATGCCAGCCCAAAGGGGGAAGAGTGACGGTCAGAAAACTTGCTGCATCTATGGGGTAGACCAGAACGCTCCTAAGCTGATGCTCTGATAACAGACAGCCTCCAACTCAATTTCTCCTCATCGAATCATAGCTACACAGCAGTCTGAAACACACAACTGCACTAGGGAAGTTTGCCCTTCCGTCATTAAAATACATCAGGAGGTGCAACTAGCTGTTTTGTCAATTTTGGCTGGAATCAGCATGTACACAAATTTCCTACATGTAAAACCAGACACTAATAATAAGCTTGTTTCCAAATCTTTTTGTTATAACCATTTAACGTCAGAAGAGTTTCTATACAAAAAGATTTGTCAATAATCTGGAGGCTCACATGCGAAAAAGCTTTCTGCCTAAGATTCTCCCATTTCTTAACAACGTACCCCATATGTCCTCTGAGACAACTGTGAGGGTACATCGCTGTGATACACAGCATGGCAAGCCAAAATATATTTTGCCCAAAAAGGAAAAAAAAAAAAAAAGCACTTTCAAATATACTTAACAAGCAAAGTGAATGTCTTATTAAAATCGTATTATCTAAACAGTGTTCAAAAATTTAAAGAAAGTAGCTTTTCATTTTATTCATCGAGGAATCCATTAAAGCTTAGGCTCTGAAGTAGTATGTAAATTATGTGCCTTTCAAGGTAGAGCTAGGGCAAATTCACTCCATCAACTAATGATGAACCTCATTATGTGCAGGGAGGATTCATAATGAGGAAAGAGCCACCCGCCATTCCATGTTCTAACATAAATCCCTGTAAAATTTGAATATCTCCCCGTCTAATTAAAGGCTACTAATTCCAATCACCCCCTCCATGGCCCCAAAGTAAAAATAAACCTCTCTGAAAGCACAGACTACAGTTATATTTCTAAAGCAGTACTCAACCCTGTTTGGACTCAGAACCTTCCACTCAGATGTGTTTTACGACAAGCATAATTAGCAGTTTTCTAAGATATAAACTTTGGGGCTGCTCAAGCTCGTTTTGGTTAAATGCATTGAATTTCTATTTTTCAAAGAGCTTCACCTTGACAGGGCTACAGTGCATGCACAGAGATGATCTGCGGCCAAGAAACCAACAGGAATGTGGGAGCACAGTAATAACGTAAAATAAAATTCTTAGCACTCCAGTTCCGTGCTGAAGCTGAGATGTTCAGAAAAAGCCAAGCACTGTGGCATGAACCTGAGATTGCATTTGGACAGGGATGTATTCAAATCTGCTTGGGAATGACATACTTGATTCTGGAACAAACTGCTCACTTTTAATGTGGTTTGAACTAATGAACAAGTATGTCCCAGCATCTATAAGCCAAAGAACTATTCCCTCTTCTAATCACCAACTTTGATTTTTTTTTAACTGAAAACTGTAGAAAGCAAATACATCGTTGCCAAACATATTTATTATGATTAATAGCCTGTAATATCCCTCACCAAGGCTTAATTTGCTCTTGTTTTCAATTATGAAGCTGCACCACTCTATTCCAGCCGCCTTTTCAGGTGGAGATGAATTTCTTGTGGTCTTTACTCTTTCCATTGTATTGCCACCCAGCAAGGCACAATTAGTTAAAAACAGAAAACCTCCACCTTGGCTCCAGCAGAGCACCAGATTACACAAAATTAGAGAAGAAACTAATTGAGAAATAAGTGAAGGTGTCCAAGGAATAAAAGCAATTAAACCAAAGGGAAAAAGAAAAAGTATATATGCCAGTCACCCAAACACACCTTCACATTAAAATTTAAAAGAAAAGAAAAGAAGTCCTAAATCTGTTATTTAATTTTGATAAACTCAATACAGACCCTAATCAGGGAATCTTAGCTGCTGCCATAAATTCAAGCATCCCCAATTGTCTGAAAGCCCAATATGGTAATAAAATGGACACATCAGTGTTACACCAGTATGGATTATCCAAACCTAACGAGTCCATTCTACTAAAGATGCTGCCGCTACTTTAAGTTGCATAAAAATAAACTCCACCACATAAAAGCTGCCACAGTGCGTGCGCTCTCATCCCTCAGCTCCAAGCATGATCTCTCCCCCCTCTTTTAGGTCAGCCACTCATGCATTAGGAAGACATCCCTCCCAAAATAACTTGGCCCTCCCCCCGAAGCACAGAGTTGAGCAACCTACCTTTGTTCTGGAGTTGCAGATAATAACAGGCAAGCCTCAAGACCATGAGGATTTGGAAAAGATCAGGAGAGTTGAAAAAAGGAAAAAAAAAAAAAAAAAAAAAAGAAGAAGAAGAAACATAAAAAGAAATACGCCCAAGTGGAGAAGAATTGGAAGAAACAACAGGAAAAGGCTTCTAATGAAACTGTTGTGGCTGCCACAGATCGGGGGTGTTTCAGCAGTGTTTACACCACACCAGTGAGTACACACCTCTGCCACATCTCATCCACAACTGGTGGCATTTTTTTTTTCTGAATCCATGCATGACAATTAAAAGCACTGCACCTCTCTGTTTGGGAGGGGGACCACAAAAGACCTCGGCAATATTTCTTTACAATGTCTATATCACTGATGAGCATTAGTTTGAGTGACAAAGGTCCCAGGCTAAATCAACATTCTTACCTTAATGTTCCTAGTAAAAGGCTCCAGGAAACATAACTCATGAGATATGTATGCAAAGATATGTCTCAAGGAATTAATCCAGAGCCCTCAGATGAAGTGAGGGGGGAAAAAAAAGGGAAAAAAGAAAAAAAGAAAAGGCAATGGCTCACATTTCCAAACAAACGCAGCTCAGCCTGGGGAAGCGATGGCATAAAAACAGGTTTGCATATACAGAGCTCAGTGGCAGAAGCGAGAGTTCTGTAGGATTTATTTGACACTTATTTTCCGGGAAGCCTTTTGTGGAGTTGTACCGTTTGTTTCTTATTGTCTGAGAAGCAGTTAGGAGCTTTCTCCCGGAGGGGGCCTCTCAACCCCTGGCTTGGCCGCCTCTGACGGGGAGGTAACCATATTAGGATGTGTATGGTAAAGTAAACAATAACATAGTTGCAATGAAATGGAATTTTTTTCCCCAGCTAATGGTGTTGGGGTCAGTCCTGTCTTTTTAGCCATTCCCACTAATTTTGTTTCCTAGTTCAAACAGGCTCTCCTCCACCTACTTAAAAAAAAAAAAAAAAAAAAAAAAAAAAAAAAACAGAAAAAAACTGTTAGCTGTTTCCAAATATCTGACTGTAAATTTGCTGAGAATGTTTGCAATGTAACAAAAAGCTTTTAACATCCAAATAAAGATCGCTGCAGTTTAATCATTAAAGGGGATGTGAATTTTCAATCCCTCGCAGAGATACAAGCCTTCTCTTCCCACCCACCCCCTCCCCATCTTTCCCTGAAGGTTAAAATTACTTGGTCATTTAGAAGTACCTTCTAAATAAATCAGATTTTTAAAGAACGAGACCGTTACCTTCATAAAAATTCCTCATTCACATACTGTGTCATTGAGTGAAGAGTCTTAACCATTCATGCGCCTGAAAATTTATTACCTGAAATTTCTAGGATGGTTACTTTTACATGATAAAGCTCTTTCCCACCTCCTCCAACCACCACCACCCCCCAAAGGAAAAAAAAAAAAAAGCATAAAATACTATTGTCAAATGATCCTTTAGAAATTAGTTAATAAAATAAAAAATAGTATCAAGAATGAGTTCCCAAGATGTTACATTTTTAAGAAAAGTTCTGCAGGTCCAATGACAATAAAAAGTAAGGCTGCTTTCTCACCATGATCACTTAGTATGAACACCCCCCACCACCACCACCAAGCAGTGAGTGAAACATCCCACTCAAAGGTCAGGGCTGGCTGATAAGGAGGGTAACAATGTTGACGGGGACCAGAGAGAAGTGATCTGGAGGCAGCTGAGCAGCGGCCGGCCAGCCAGCCCTGGCCCCGACACTGAGCAGGCTTCCATGTCTTTATTCCTTAGGTAAGAGCCGTGGCTGCTCTGTAGCGGGCAGCCGTTGGTGTGCAAGGATGGGAGGACAGGGACAGTGATGCTTGTCGGAGAGGACCTCAGAAACCATCTCTGTACCAGGCACCGAGGCAAAACATGTGCCATGAGCAACAGGGCACAGGCAGGGGGATAAATGATACATGTGATTAAGAAAGAAGCCAGGCTGATCTAGCAAATAAAATGCATGTGGCCCTGATGAAACTTCCAAAGCTCAGAAAGAGTTCCTCCCTAGCCTGGAACCTCTGGGCTGGCCTCTAAACTGCCTTGGTTCTTATCAGATCCATATCATACAGAAACCTAAAACCTCTGCAACTCATGTTTTATTAAAACATGTTTAGCATTCTTTTTAAAGATAGGTTTTAACCCCAAATACCCATGAAATTAAATCTCCTATACCACTTATCTGCACTGCTGGGCAAAAACTAAAGTTGAGCTAAACAGAGAGATAGCAAAATCAATAAATCACGCGAAACAAGTAGCAGTTCAAAAGTTCAAAGATATGATGACCAGTTCAGCGCATCTTAGTACTCACCCAATAATAACTCGTCTCCGTCACTCCTCATACTATAGACAATTTCATGGCATCATTTTCATTAGCCTGTCTCAGGGAAAATTGCTAGCTATTTATGTATACGCTAAAATAAATTAGCCATTTCATCGAGCAATGTGATTCTTATAAAATACATTAACACAATACTCGATTTTCCAGTTGGAGTAAATAAATAAATCAATACATTCAATACAGGGTGATTCTTTTACTGTGGTGCTGCAGCTCTCAGCATAAGTGTTTTTATTGGGTTTATTTGTTTCAATAAAAATTGAAATGGGCCAGTGATCTCAGTGCTAGCATCTTTAAAAAAAAAAATCCATCCAATATTGGGGAAAGTATTGTGCAGAACAGTCCAACTTATAATATTCAAAAATCATGTTCATTATGTATGACTCCACAACCTGGTTCTGTTGGAAAATTTCACAAAGGGAAAGGGGGAATTCTGCCAGGTGTTTGACTCTGGTGGTTTCTGCGCTGCAGACCCCAGTCTGGGGGTGATGCTTCTGAGAGACAGCAGCGTTTGGCTGAGCTGCGACCTTCTGCCTGGAACGCGCCTCTTCCCTGGGCAGGGAGAAACGACAATAGGACAAGTGCCAGATGGCCTCCTCTGTCACACCTTATGGAATGCCATTGATTGTGGCTCAGAGAAGGCCATTTACTCCAACCTCTGGGGGAAAGACTGGGGTATCATGACTGCAGGGAAGAAGAGAGAGAGGTGTGCTGCTGCTGTAAATAAAATCAGGCCGAGGACCTGCAAATGACTCTGGTGGCAAAATCAAGACACCACCAGGCAGATTTTCTCCAAGTCACCAGCATAATGAAAAGGGAAATACAGTAGTGGATATCTGTTGTTTTTGTCTGCCTGATACCCATGCTCCCCTTTCTCTGATGATACTAGCCTGATTTTTCTTTGGGGGAAACGTCAATTCCCTATTCTCATTCCTAATGGTTCACAGGAGGCTGATGCATCTCTCAGCTCCAGAGGGTGGAGCCATAAACCAAGTCTGACCAATCGGTGAGTTCTGCTCTGCCGGCCACATTGATTGGCTGATAGATGGACATGTCCCAAGAATGATACTCACCTACTAGCATTCTGTAGGAACTACTGGGAGAGAGAAAGCCTGTCCTTCTGCTGGCTTGCTAAACTTTTAAAAGCAAGAATTGGGCTTGCCTCCACAAAAAGCAAGCTGGCTGAACAGAGGCCAGGACACAGCGGCAAGGAGGTAAGCACAATAGCAAGACACATTCCTAACAATGCTCACAGAGAACAGGCCTCCTCTTGGACTTGTCAATTACACAAGCCAATTAAATTCCCTTATTTGCTTAGCCAGCTGGAGTTGGCTTTGGGTCATTTGCAACCATAAGGTGCCACACAGTAGCCCAAAATAGATAGTGTTCTATATGTAGCTCTCCAACTCTACAATATATGTTAGCCTTTATGGGAAAGCAAACCAATTACGCACACACAAATCAATAAACTTCCATAACTCATATTCAAAATCTGTAGGATCTCGTGTTCCCTATATAATTAACCTGTTCATCAGCCATGCTCTCTTCCTAATAGTGGAGTTGGAAAAAGAAGTCAGCACCCACAGTCAGAAAGAACTCAAGATGATCTCAAAGCAAACTAAGCTCGAGGTCTAAAACAAAGTCAGCATGGAGTCAGATAAAGACTTAGGAAGCTCTCCTCTCTGGGGTCCTCATGGTTATAGTTCAGTCAGGGATGGACCAACCTATGAGTTTGGGGGAACAGCCAGCGGGTTTGCACAACAGGCCTCAGGCCTGCTGATCACAAAAAAGCCAGTGGCAAGGTTAAGAAGGAGAAAGAGCTGCTTGGGTCATTGGAAAGAGGCCAACACAAACCTCCCAGCCCCAACACTTTCTGAATCCTTTGTGCAGTTTCTACAGATGCTGGAAACTCAGGAGAAACCAAAGTGAACAACCTAACTTAGCATTGGAGGGAAGAAAATTAACTGAATGGAGTTTAGAGGCAAGTGGATGCCAGAGGCCACAGGCAAGCTAGAAACAATATAGTAACATTGAAGCTGGGATGGAGTGGGAAGGGTCCTGCCGCCTGCCTGGCATTCAGCCCTGGCTCCAGCCCAGCCAGCCCAGCAAACCGGGGCCTTGACTTCCTCTTCCTGGGCGGGAATGGACCCCAGATCAATTCAGTCAGTCTTTCTTGGGACTAGTTACCATAGTAACATAAATAATAACAAAAACAATAATAATAGAAGCTACCAATTTATTCTTAAATATGCCAGCAGTTACACTCGTCACTTTACATGCATTTCCTCACCTAATCTTTACAATGGCCTTGTAAGATGCAGGCTGTTATTATTTCCATTTTGAAAACGAGGAGATTGAGGCTCAGAGAAATTAAATAATCTGCTCTTGTTCACACAACAGCTAGGCAGGAGAGTCCAGATCTGAACCCAGCTGTCTGGCTGGGACACCTGATCCTTGGACATCACAGCCAGCCAACTGCTGCCAAGCAGGCATGTTAGCACCAGTCCTTGCTGCTCACACAAGTGCCCTGAATAACGAAGCTGGCCTGGAGGACAAGCCAATCCACTCCACCCCAAGACATCATGACTTAGATAGCTGGCTCCACTCAGTTGGAAGGGAGAGAGAGAGTGAGGAGGGAAGAAGACAGAGGAATAAGGGGAAACAACACCACAGCTGCCTTATTTCTCCAGCCTCAGCGGCATCAGCGCCAACCAGACTCCCCAGGCAGCCCAGTGGATCCTCCCTTGCCTCTCACTGGGGCCCATGGGACTTGGGACAAATCTTTTCTGAACCTAATCACAGGTTTAACCCTACCTAGCACCAATATTATATCCCAAACACATGCTGCCCAACATCTGTATAATGAAAACTACTTTAAAACTTGAACTGAGGAGCTGGGGGCCACAAACACCCACCCCACCAGAGGGCAGGATTTTTCAACCTCAGTACTAGGAACACTTTGAGCTAGAAAATTAATTATTCATTGTACATAGCAGGATGCTGAATAGCATTCCTAGATGCTCGTAGCACACCCCCCCACCCCACTGTGACCTCCAAAAACGTCTCCAGACGTTGCCAAATGTACCCTGCTGGAGAAAGTCATTCTTGGTTGAGAACCACTCATCTAGAGCACCACTGCCTAATAGGGCTTTCTGTGACAACAAAAATGTTCTATGTCTACAACGTCCAGTAGAGTAGCCAATAGCCACATGAGGCTCCCAAGCACTTGAAATATGGCCAGTGTCACTGGGGAACTGAATTTTTAATTTTATATAAGTTTAATCAATTTAAATAGCCACACATGCCTAGTGGCTGCCATATCTTGGACTGTGCAGTTTTAGAGGGGTCACAGAATTTCCATATTCATGAGAATCAGATCTTCAGCAGATGGATACTCGGTTTCCAGTTCAAAATTCTTCATATTCATTAAAAATTGTATTTTCTTCTCTATGGAAATTAATAAACTCTAAAATTGACAGTGTTTTTTGGTAATGACTTTTTCAAAATTCCATTCTTAGAATCTTTTCATCAAATTTTGGTAAAAATTATTTTTTATAAACACAGTTTTGATTAGAATTGTAGATTTATATGATTGAGTAACCTGAGTGAAAGATTAATGCCTGTAGATTAGAAACAAGTGCACTCTTAAAGAAGCTAGTTGCAAAATAATTTTTTTCACTGTTAGAAAAATGTACGTGCTACCCTCTTCGGGACACAGTGAATGTAAACTGTGTCTTCTGAAACATCAGCTATCCTGCAGAAAGTGCTCTGCTCCAGCAACTCAAATAACTCATACTACTTGGAAACAAGAGTGACACTGTGAAAGGTTTCTTAAGCAGTCACGTGCCTCTACCCTGTCCCTCCCCTGAAAACCCAAAATGCACACAATTCAGGTGAAGCTTTCCACTGCAGCTCAAGGTGTGATGAATTTTTCAGCTTAGCGAGAAAGATTAGTATTGATGTAACAAAGTGACTGTAAAACCAGCCGAACAACGTTATAAATACATCATAGCTGTCAGGATGTTTCTTTCGCAATGGGCAAATACAGAACCAAAGACCATTTGGAAGCGGGGGTGGTGGTCATACACAACACCATGTGTGGGGTGGGAAACATCCAGAACTATGGCGCTGAGCAGGAAGCTGAGCCATCTACAAAATATTTCCTGAGTGATATATAGAGAGCTTAAGATGGGATAAAGCCCGATGATGAACAAAGTCAACAAAGTGCGTTGGTGTTACCCACGCTGTCTTGATACCAAGAAATTTCAGCT
Source organism: Sapajus apella (assembly GCF_009761245.1). NCBI lineage: Eukaryota > Metazoa > Chordata > Mammalia > Primates > Cebidae > Sapajus > Sapajus apella. The sequence continues at coordinate 22,326,380 of NW_022436963.1, forward strand.
TTAGCAATGATATGAGAATCCAAAAATGCACTGTCATTCCGAGTAATTGTGAACCTAATAATATTTATATCTGTCTCCTTTGTAGGCTCAATGTAGAATTTAGGTTAACCTCCACTGGTCAAGTATGAAGTGTTATCCATATGGCACACACTACCGGATGGCAACGCAACAGCCAATCCCAACTCATTCTTTCTCTGCTCCCTCCCTCTTCTCCCACCTCCTACTCCCCAAGCTGAAAAGATGCGATGCTCCCCCTTCCCAGCTTTCCCTGCAGTTAGGGATGGTGATCTAATTTAGTTCTGGCCAAAAGATATAAGGGGAAGATGACTGAAAAGATATTTTCCAAAAAAGTCATTTCTTTTTCTTGATAAGAGGGACACCAAGAGATCTATCACGGCCCTGTCCTTTTCCTTACTTTGTACCTTTAAATGCAACCATACAGGAAGGTGATGCCTGGTGCTTCGGCAACCATCTTGTGGCCAAGAGGAAAAAGTTGAAGGAATCATAGACCTGCCCCAACCCCACACTCAGACATGACTGAGGTGCCAATCCAATCTTGCCACTGTCTATCTTCAGACTTCTAGACAAGTAAATAATCAATTTCCTCACGTTTTCAGCCACTGTTGAGTAGTGAGGTGTTCTATGAACACATGCTAATTGATGCATCACAAATTCCAGGAAGGACAAAAGGAAAGTCACTTCCTTGAGGGAATGGGAATAATAAAAAGTATATTTAACCAATCTCCCAGTATCTAAGTGGGTTCCCTGAGAACTTGTCACCGAAGAAAACAATTCTTAGTCCTTAGAGTCTCCCTGAAGAACAACAGAGCCTCAGGCCCCCTGAGTGCTGACTTCATGCAAGGCTTTTACTGAAGTGGTTTACTTACATCACCCAGTCTTGGACACCCCTACTTGACAGGTACTACGATTTTCCTAATGTTTGAAAGAAAGAAACAGAAGTGGATGGAAGTGAAACAAAATGTCCTAGGCCAACAGCTGTTACAGAAAACTTGGTCCCAGCGTACAGAAACGGTTACACACGTGGCCTCAACTGCAAAACATGGTCAGTGCCAACCGACTGATAAACCTTTCTTACTCTAACATGTAACAGCAGCTGCCTGGGCTCAGGGCATAGCCCACACACTGTCATTTGAGCTGTGCCTCGGTTTGCAATAGAAACTGAAGGAAGGATTCACAGGCTAGTCCTGCAGTGGCCCTGTGTACGCCCTGAGACACAGGTGACAGCAGCATCCACACTGCAGCTGACGTCCTGAGCAGGCAAGGGTGTCACTTCATGGTCGTCTGTCTCCGTGTCCTGGGCCAAGTGGGGCTTCCAACCCCCAAGATTTTAACACCAAAAGAAAAATGAAAAGGTCAAAAAATCCTTCAAGGGAAGCTGCGAAAAGGAGGCCCATGTTAGAATTCACTTAGGAACACCAACGGGCAGGCTGGTGTGCTGGAGGGATGCAGCAATGTGCTGGTGTAGAGAGCTGGGCATCATCTTAGCGGGGAGAAAGAACCATCAGCCAACTTGGATTCATCATTTTTGGCTGTGTGATCTTGAGTAATTAGCTTGACCTCTATGTTCCTCAGGTTTCCTCTCTTTAATACAGAAATAATAGACGTGTGTAACTTTAGTGAGTTGTGGTGAGAATGAAATGAAATGATACAAGGCCAAGTTCTCACCTGTTATACAGTAAGTGCACAATGACAGTAACTACTGTCATCATCATCATCATTTAATGATAATAAAGTGCAATATTACTATGAAGTACATAACCCAGTACTCAGCATGTACTAGCTTCTCAGTAAATACTCCTTTTCTCCTCTCTCTCCTCTCCACAAATAACTTGAAGATTTCACTGATAAGTTGCACCTATTGTAATTTTTAACAATGTTAATAAGCTCATCTCACTAAAATGGTACTAGGCCTGGTGTTATGGTAGATACAAAGACAAAGAAAGCTTCATTGGACGTAAGACCAAATAATAAATATGTCAATTGAAAAAAGTATGTACTCATTAAAAACGTAATTGATTAATTGCATGTAGCGTTAACATTTTTTAAAATATTACACACGTAAGGATTCCTCTTCCAGTTATTAAGTTTCTCTGGGTATCAAGAACAAAGATACTTATGATTTTAAAAATATTTTCCCTTATAGTTCAAATTTTCTGCTATAAACATGTACTCCTTACAAATTTGGAGGAAAAGACATTACTTTGCAAAAGATGAAAAACACAAGAATGATCAAGTTTCAACCCTCCTGATTTGGTTTTCTAGGGATGAACAGTTAATAATTTCTCAATCACGTAAATGGTAACAAATTTGTAAGAGCCTTTAAACTTTCTTTTTTTTTTTTTTTGAGATGGAGTCTCGCTCTGTAGCCCAGGCTGGAGTGCAGTGGCACGATCTCGGCTCACTGCAACCTCCATCTACCGGGTTCAAGCAATTCTCCTGTCTCAGCCTCCCAAGTAGCTGGGACTACAGGCACCTGTCACCATACCTGGCTAATTTTTGTATTTTTAGCAGAGACAGGGTTTCACCTTGTTGCTCAGGCTAGTCTTGAACTCCTGACCTCAGGTCATCCACTTGCCTTGGCCTCCCAAAGTGCTGGGATTACAGCTATGAGCCACCGTGCTCAGCAAAATCTTAAAATTTCTAAACATTTAACTAACTATCTAACTTCCATGCCTTAATAAATTACTCTGGGTATTTTCCTCCTCTCTAACTTCCTAGTCTCACCAGAAGTAAAATTTTCTCCTTGGTTTCAACCCTACGTTTTTCTTCCCAGTAAGAATACTGGGAAGTATGACTAAAATGTACAGGTAGGTTGGGCACACAAAAATAAATAACCTATTAAGAATTATGACTACTGGGCTGGCCTCACTCGGAGGTGCTGTGGACTAGCACTTGCTAAAAAGTTTTTTCCTTTTTGGTTGGCTGGCCTCTAAGAGCTCTGTGAATGCCAGGACTTATGATAAGCTATGACACAGTTAACTGTTACATATTAATGTTCATGATAATGCAATCTTTCATTTGGGTGATTTAAAAGTCCCTCTAGTCTGACTTACAGTTAGATATACACTGAATGCTTCATCAATCACAACCATTTTTATTCTCAATCTTGTGCAAAAATACTAGAGAAGGTGAATTCCAGCTATACACTGAAGAGGGCTTTACTGGTAACCCTGAAAATTTTCACTCTTTTCACTTGTACACTGGATTCCAACAGTGTCTGCCTAAGCATTCTATTTACCTGAGTCTTTCACTGCAGCAAACCCACATTCATATCTCTTCTATAGGGTCAAATCTCCATATCCTCTATGGAGAAAGCACTTCACAGTTACGAGCTTGACAAAATGCCCAGCATTGCAACATCTGAAATACCTGGGAGCAAGCAGCATGAGAAGGTCACAGCAACTTGAATGGAGGTTTTAAAAGGAGGATTTAGAACCACCTCACAGCAAGTACCAATGAGTCCACTTATTGCCAAGCAGTATAAGTCAGTGATCACACCTACCCTAATAAATGCACTTGAAAGAAACTACACCCTTTTTCCATTCCTGTAAGGGCGTGTCGTAGTTTCATGGCCAAAATCTTCCCACAATTAACCTTGGACCTACAGATCATGAGGCAACTCAGGACAGAGGCAGCAATCAGGTTAGCCACCATCCAACATGGTCTTGCCCTACCTTGACTGCAATTATCTTCTAAATTAGAAACACAGGAACTTTTAGTCAGAATATAACAGTCCATTAGCCTTGCAATGTCTCCATATGTAACGCAGAAGTAAATGCAAATACAGACACATAAAAATCTGTACCCTAAAATGATTTGCTTGGGGTGGGGGAGAGTTAAGCCTAACCCTCTAAAATGAAGTTTTAAAAAAACTAACATATATGTATTCAATATTTACATTCTGATTGTATGATGTTTCCTTGCTTTCATACTCTTAAGTCTCCCATCTTAACTATCTTCTTTTGTGCTAATAAACTTGTTTTGACTCCTAGGTCATTTACTGATTGAGTTCTTAAGGCAAGGAAACACTAAATTATTGGAATTCAGTGGGGTGATGCTTCCAGGATAAAGGTTCTCTGTTTATTAGGAGAAGAGATACATTCAAATAATTGGACTTGTACGTCTGATAAAAATCTCCTTGGAAAAACTGATTCTATTATGATGAATAATCCTTAGAGGTGAAAAATGAGAAATACACATATTGTGCTTTATTATATATTAATTCTAAAAGGTATGAAATGAAACTCAAGTAAGCCATCTTTTAGATGTTGGAAAATGGCAAACTTCCCCACAAACTACATGCGAGGAGTAATTAAAGTAAATGAACATGAAATTAAACAGCACCCCTATAAAGTAGGATATAAAAGTAAAGATTATTAGGGAAAAAAAGATTGTCTTCCTGCTCTATATTAATCTCATGAATTGTGCATTTACCCTATTTCTCTTTTATTATTTGATGATGGGTTTTTAGAGCTTGGGTTTTATTAGGACTAGCTGGAGGAAGGTCTTCAGCAGCGAGCTAAGCCACAGGTCTTGGTATGTCATGACATCTTTCCCAGTGATGTAAATACCAGATGAAGCCAACCAAGCTGCAAAGGCAGGTCCATCAAACTTGCCGTGATCCAAAGCTGGAAGGTTTGCTCAGCCAAAGACAGTCAAGAGCCTGCTCAGGTAGGAGGCTGAAAACCACAAAAGATGGGACTCAAGAGAGCAAACTGGCACCTCTCTCCAATACACTCCACAATTTGTGTAGAGCTCAGGGACAGCACACGTTTGTTGGATTTGTGTGGGGGCAGGGGGGAGGGGGAGATGCAGAATCCATTCTCACTGCAATTTTCTTTTTTTTTTTTTTTTTTTTTTTCCCTGAGACAGGCTCTAGCCTTGTCCAGGCTGGAGTGTAATGGCACGATCTCGGCTTACTGCAACCTCCACCTCTCAGGTTCAAGCAATTCTCCTGTCTAAGCCTCCTGAGTAGCTGGGATTACAGGCACCCGCCACCATGCCCAGCTAATTTTTGTGGTTTTTTTTTTTCTGAGATGGAGTCTTGATCTTGTTGCTCAGTCTGGAGTGCAACGGTGCGATCATAGCTCACCCCAAGCTCGTCCTCACGGGTTCAAGTGATTCTCCTGCCTCAGCCTCCCGAGTAGCTGGGATTACAGGCGCCCGCCACCATGTCTAGCTAATTTTTTGTATTTTTCGTAGAAACGGGGTTTCACTTTGTTGGTCAGGCTAGTCTCAAAGTCCTGACCTCAGACGATCCATCCACCTCGGCCTCCCAAAGTGCTGGGATTATAGGTGGGAGCCACTGCACCCGGCCATTTTTGTATTTTTAGTAAAGGTTTTTACCATGTTGGCTATGCTGGTCTCGAACTCCTGACCTCATGATCTGCCTGCCTCGGCCTCCCAAAGTGCTGGGATTACAGGCATGAGCCACCGAGCCCGGCCTCAATTTTCTTTTAAGGAATTACTTTCCCCCATTGTTGCATGCAGGCTAAGACTCTTAGTCAAGGTCCCCCACCCTGTCATCACTGTGGGATAGATATGGGATTTAGACTAGGGCTGTCTGATTCATCTGAGTAGACTGATGTGAGGACAGAAACATGTCTGGGGAATGCTAATTTCGGCAGGGGCTGTGATGAGCTAGGGAAGATGCTGCCACTTCCTGTACACCGGGATTGTCCTGCTTCCTATCCTTTACCCAACTTCTGGTCATTCTGAACTACCGGCTATTCATCCAATTTTTTTTTTTTTTTTGAGACAGACTTTTGCTCTTGTTGCCCAAGCTGGAGTGCAGTGGTGCAATCTTGGCTCACTGCCACCTCCGCCTCCTGGGTTCAAGTGATTCTCCTGCCTCAGCCTCCTGAGTAGCTGGGATTACAGGCATACACCACCATGCCCAGCTGATTTTTGTATTTTTAGTAGAGATGGGGGTTTCACCATGTTGGTCAGGCTGGTCACAAACTCCTAACCTCAGATCATCCAACCGCCTTGGCTTCCCAAAGTGCTGGGATTACAGGTGTGCGCCGCTGCACCCAGCCCCGATATCTTCTTTTAAGGATTACCTTTAAGTTGGCCAAAGAGGTAATCTCTGTTAGCTGTTACTAAAGAACTCAAGCGGTATGATGGGGAGGCCCCTGCTTGATGCTGATTCCCAGGAGGAAGCTGAGTTTATTAACTCTTGCTGAATATAATTCACAATATGTGATATAGTGCTTATCACAGGTGCTCCTAAATTATAAAAATTTGCCCAATGCTCACTTAAAGAAAGACCAGTGGCCGAACACAAATTGGGAATTGTCATACTGGTTCTTTGCATCACAGTTTTAGCAATATTTTTTAAAATGCAGAATGGGACCAGGCATGGTGGTTCACACCTGTAATCCCAGCACTTTGGGAAGCCAAGGTGGGTAGAACACTTAAGGTCAGGAGTTCGAGACCAGCCTGGCCAACATGGTGAAACTCTATCTCTACTAAAAATAGGGGGAAAAAAAATAGCCGACTGTGATGGCAGGCACCTATAATCCTAGCTACTTGGGAAGGTGAAGTAGGAGAATCGCTTGAACCCAGGAGGCAGAGGATGCAGTGGGCTGAGGTTGCACCACTGCGCTCCAGCCTGGGCAACAAGAATAAAACTCCATCTCAAAAAAGAAAAAAAAAGCAGAAGGGGTAAAAAGGGGAGGTGACTAAAAGAAGGAAATTTCCAGTATATAGAAAGACAAAGAAATGGAGCCACAGGAGCATTTCTTGAAGGACTGAGGATTCTTAATCTGGATTTCCAGGGGCCACAGCAAATTATTGTGATGTATTTCTCAGATATCATGGTGAAAACAACATGGACTTTCAGAAACATGCAGACCTGTATACAAATGTCTGTACTTTCACTTACCACCTATGTGACTTGAACAAGTCACATAATATTTCTGGACCTCAGTTTTCTCCTCTGTAAAATGGGGGTAATAATCCTAGCTAGAACTCACTCATAAGCTACTTGGCAGGAGCAAACATGATGGTGAACACAAAATATCTCGCAGTCTGGATGCACAGTAGGCCCTCAACGAAATGCTAATTGTTATTACTGAGCTTAATAACATCCGTGGAGCGCCTACGAATATCTACATAGTGTGCTCTGGGCACACGAAAATAAATTAAATAGGTTCTTACCTTCAGGCAAGAAATTGTGGCTTTTGAATCTGAAAAGAACCCACTAAAATACAGAGCAGACTTGAACAAAGGTTATAATGAAATACAAACACACACTTGTGGGAGCCCAGACAAAAGAGTGAGTCACACAGGCTGGGTTAAATTGAAAAGGCTTCATAGAAGTCATATTTGAGCCAAGCCTTGAAGGATGAGTAGGATGTTAATAGGCAGGAGAGGAGAAAAAAAAGACGGAGGATTGGCATCCAACACTGAAGGCAGCAATGACAGGGGCTGTAGAAGTTCAAGGGTAGGGCAAAGAAAGGACAGAATAAGGGGTGTAGGCTCCGTGAGCACTCCCGTGTCAATCCTGAACTCCCAGCAGAGGGCCAGTCCCTTAGGAGACATCCCAGTACTCTGTGGAAAGCCAGGCTGGAGGAACTTCTAGAAGACAGAGAGACTGGGGCCAGGGGATGAAGAGCTTTGGGGGCAATGCTAAGTAGCCAAGTCTTCATTGTACAGGCTGGAAGGCAGGGACAGAAAGGGCAGAAAGCAGGAGAGAGACTTCAGAGGTCAAATAAACAGTGTGTGGCAACTGGAGGGATGTGGGCAGAGAATGGAGAAGGACAGGCTTTGCTTAAGGCTTAAGTGTGGAAACCTACCTTTCAGTTCAGAAGTAATTCTGTGTCTAGAACTATCGCTGCTAATATCCACAGTCAATGCTGCCTACAGAGAAACCTTTGACGGTAGCCCCAAGAATGGGATGAGTTGCCCCATGGGCATGAGTGGGCATGGCAACCAAAGGCTTCTAATAGAACCAGAAAAGCCCAAGCTTAAAGCACAGACAAACGACAGTGTGACCTTGCAGAGGGTACTTCACCTGTCTGTGTCTTCGTTTTACGACCTTTAACACAAAATGGTGTCAGCAGCAATACATCTTTGTAAGGTTATCATGAGGATTCAAAGAGAAGACATACGTAAAGGATTCAGAATGGTTTGCTGATGTGCTCAGTAAATATTACCTTTTGTTATTCCTATTATTTTTCTTATTATCCACCAAAGATGGTAAAAATGAGTACCAATGTCCCAAATGACTCACTTCCTAAGTCTATGATCCCTGTATTGGAAGAAAACACATATACCTACGTAACAAACCTGCATGATCTGCACATGTACCCCAGAACTTAAAGCATAATGATTAAAAAGAGAAAGAAAGAAAACTAAACCCCATGGGGTTCTGGTGAAGGGAGCTGACCCCAATCAACTGCCTTTTCATACACGGACTAGATGGTCTGTGATGAGCAATGATACGGGGAAAAGAAGGATGAACGACGGTAACTGAAATTGGGTTGTGATGAAACACAAGTGCCTACAAATCAATTAACTAACCATAGAAGAGGACGCGCCTATCACTTAGAACCACATAGTAACAGGCACTGGGGAATGCTTAGCAATGTGGATGCCGCCTGCTAGTTATGTATAAAGTCCCTTCAGACACGGGAGTCCATGAGGCCGGGCGCGGTGGCTCACGCCTGTAATCCTAGCACTTTGGGAGGCCAAGGTGGGTGGATCACCTGAGGTCGGGAGTTCAAGACCAGCCTGGCCAACATGGAGAAACCTCATCTTAAAAAAAAAAAACAAAAAAAAAAAAAAAAAAAAAAAAAAAAAGACAAGGGAGTCCAGATTAAGTGCCACAGGTAAGCCACTTTGGTGGGTAGAGGGTGAGGGTGGTGCTGGAGGCTCAGCTTGGCACCCAGTTAGGCAGAGACATGAAGGAAGAGGTGAGGAAGGGCAGCAGGGAACTAACCAGGAGCACTTCCACTTTCTAATATGTAGGGAAGGTTGGGGGTGGGGAGAGATGCCGAGATAAAACAGGCACATGATACTTTTACCTTTTTGGCCATGTTTTGTCAAAGAATTTATGGGATGATTCATTTGGTCAACTATTTCCCATGTAAGTGTTTTACACTTTAGGATGAAGTCTGTTAAACATTCACGTATTCCTAAATACTGCATGCAATGATAAGTAATTTAATTTTTTCTGTATCATATTTACACTGATTTCTTTGTAAACTTTTTGTTCCCCCCAAACGGAGTTTGCTCTGTCACGCAGCCTGGAGTGCAGTGCCACAATCTCGGTTCACTGCAACCTCCACCTCCCTGGTTCAAGCGATTCTCCTGCCTCAGCCTCCCAGGTAGGTGGGATTACAGGTGTGCACCACCATGCTCAGCTAATTTTTTTGTATTTTTAGTAGAGACAGGGTTTCACCATACTGACCAGGCTGGTCTTGAACTCCTGACCTCGTGATCCACCCGCCTTGGCCTCCCAAAGTGCTGGGATTACAGCTGTGAGCCACCACACGTGTAAATACGTCTATTGTTACCCCACAAAACATTTTTTAAAATTAAAATTTAAAATATTTAAAATTTTAAAAAATGTTTTGTGGGATAACAGTAGGTGTACTTACGGGGTACACAGATGTTTTGATATAGGCATGCAATGCATAATAATCACATCATGAAGAATGGAGAATGAGGTAGCCATCCCCTCAAACACTAATCCTGTGTGTTACAAATAATCCAATTACATTCTTTATTTTAAAATGTACAGTTAAGTTGTTATTGACTATAGTCACCCAGTTGTGCTGTCAAATAGTAGGTCTTATTCATTCTTTCTAACTATTTTTTGTACACATTAGACGCCCTCACCTCCCCTCAGCTAGCCTTCCCAGCCTTTGGTAACCATCCTTCCACTCTATCTCCACGAGTCCAATTGTTTTGAGTTTTAGATCCCACAAGTAAGTGAGAACATGTGATATCTGTCTTTCTGTGCCTGGCTTATTTCACTTAACATAATGATCTCCAGGTCCATGCATGCTGTTGCAAATGACAGGATCTCATTCTTTTTCATGGCTGAATAGTACTCCATTGTGTATAGGTATCACATTTTCTTTATCCATTCATCAGCTAATGGACACTTTGATTGTTTCCCAATCTTGGCTATTGTGAACCTTGCTGCAACAAACATGGGAGTGGACCAATTTCCTTAAATCCACAATTTGGGGTGAACACAAGACTGAAACTCAAAGGAACATGAATGGTAAGAACACAAACACATAGTAAAAATAATTGAAAGATGGCACATGATTGGGGCTTGCCTTAAAGGATGATTTGCATAGATGATTATGAAGGATGACAAAAATCTCCAAAATCAAAATTCAAAATTCACTTTATTTCCTTTACTTTCACATGGAAAATATACGCAAGAATACGCCTCAGTGAGGAACCAGACACAGAGTAGCTCTCTGGGTCACCTTAAATTTCCAATAAAATCAGTCCCATAGAGGGCAGAAACATATTCTAGAGAGTAAGAGAGGGGACAGCTGCTCAGAGAGGATCAAGGAGATTGCACTGCAGGTGTGAAGTGGTCACTATTCTCAGGTGGCCATGGACCTGCTGGAGGTGAGTAAGGGACTCTTCAGAGGATCCAGCACAATTACCTCGGGACCCTGTAGCCTCAGCTACTCAGGAGGCTGAGGTGGGAGGATCGCTTGAGCCTAGTAGTCCGAGGCTACAGAGAGCTATGATTGTGCCACTGCACTTTAGCAAAACTCCATTTATTAAAAGTAAAAAGGGCCTGGGTGCAGTGGCTCACGCCTGTAATCCCAGCACTTTGGGAGGCCAAGGCGGGTGGACCATGAGGTCAAGAGGTCAAGACCATGCTGACCAACATGGTGAAACCCCGTTTCTACTAAAAACACAAAAATTAGATGGGTATGGTGGTGGGTGCCTGTAATCCCATCTATCGAGGAGGCTGAGGCAGGAAAATCCCTTGAACCCAGGCAGAGGTTGCACTGAGCTGAGAGATAGCGCCACTGCAATCCAGTCTGGTGACAGAGCAAGACTCTGTCTCAAAAAAAAAAAAAAAGTAAAAAGATTTTTAAAAAGAGGATCCAGTGTAACCAGCCTTCTACCCTTCTAGTTGTTAAAGAACAGAGGAGACCAAAAGTTAGGGGCAAAAACTGAATTAAAAAAAAAAAAGTCTACCAAATCGCAGTCCCCTGAGCTATCCACCACACACCATCTGCCCTTCTCCTAAATGCAAATTGCTAATAAAGTTTAGAATTTGTTAAACCATTAACTCTGCATTTCCTCCTTTTGGGTGTCCTATTAAGCTAAGCAGGAGTCCCCTGGGCACATTAAGGTAAAACAGAAAGAGTCCCTGATAATATAGTTCAAGATAAGAATGTAGGTTATTACACAACCTATCATTTATACCTTTTAAAGTAATACAGGCCTCTCGCAAAGCTGCCGGGTATTCTAAGTAATTACCTTCTAGCACATTAAGGTTTGGACTGTAGTCTCCATTTAATAAATCTGTATAAATAATGCCACTTTTAGTAAATTGTCACTAAATTTTCAACACAGTATCAAACACACTAATTAAAAAATTAGATTTTTTTTTTCACTTTAGTTTCCAGTTCTGGAATCTGGAACTAAAGCCAATTCTTGTATTATTTTCATATATTTAAACAAGAAAACATAAAATTGATCAAACTGGTATAAAACAGGGAAAAACAGACTTTTATTTCCTAGAGTTAGACCAAAGTGTTACAACAGAATCTACATTTGCTAAAATCTAATGTAATGCTGTAATTAACAAGATTTTTTTCTTTTGATTTATCAACATCTACCTACTCACAATAAAAGAACACAGAATAGTGTTCTTGTTAACACAGGTTAACAAGCTCTGTAGACTAAGCGTGTTACTGAGAAATAATCTCAAACAACTGGGAAAATATTCACAGATTTCAAAATGACTGTCTCTTTTGGTGGCCTGATCTTCTGGCTAGGAAAGACACACTGATGTTACTCTCAAGGGGACCAAGGCAGATAGATCTTTCATTGTGAATTACCTTATTTGAATCCCTGCAGATTCAAAACAAAACCCGACTTCACAGCCTGAAGCATATTCAACATTTTGCAATAAGAAGGTACATAAGTTACCTGGAAATATACTTTTGCAACTGTCCTCCACACAAGTCCTGATTATTAAGCATCATTTATTAATCCATCATCCATTTGTTCACTCAACAAATATTTGTCAAGTCCCTACTACATACCAGACACTGAATGCTAAGAATACAAAAAAGATATGATCCCAGCCTGCACCATGACTATCAAAACTAGGACCACCCCCTCGTTGGGCCAGGGGAGAGGTGCTAAGTAGATTCCTAACACTTCCAGAAATAAATAAGCAATAGAATTTTTACACTCATGGTTTACTTCCAACATCAAATTTATGTAGAAAAGAAAGAGGCTGCCCTTTAAAAGAAAAAAAAAGTCAGCAGATCAAAAGCATCATTAATCACTGTCTCTTTTAAATTAAAAGGTTCGCAAAAAGGTGGGCACAGAACCAACGTGGGAAACAAATCACTCCCCTCGCTGAGTGAGGGTCAGAGTCTAAATGGGAGAGTCCTCCGTATTTACCCAGCTCATCTCCTGCTGTAATGGATTTGGAGGAGAGATTTCCACTGGGGCTCTGCTAATTTGTGGCTTGACTTTTGCTTTTCAAAAATGACACTTGGGTGGTTACTCTAGTATTGTGACTAGTTTTAGAAATAAACCTTTCAAGTATTCTCTCAATGAGGTTCTCACTTACGTGATCTGACCCCATAGATCTTGAGCCATTGCAAAGGTGCTCCACTAAGAAGCTTCAAGACCGATTCTTCAGCTGGCCTTGGGACTCACTGGCAAAATGGCTAGCCCTTTCAAAGCAAAAGTAAAACATTCCCAAAGCACCTGAGATCGGGCTTCTCATACAGTGGCTGGAAGAGTTCAGGAGATCCTGAAAGTGACTCATTTCAAATGAGGAGTAACTCAGCAAAGCCAGGATCAAGTGCTTTCCAACCCCTGCCCTTTGGAACACCTCTAGGCTCACCATGGGGTAGGTCACAGGGTGCAGGGAGAGAAAACATGGCACTTTCTGCTGTGTACACAGCACAAAGGGGATACAGCCATGGACAGAATCAGACTTCCCGTCCTGTGGAATCCCTACTGACAGCAATTTAAACCTGCTTAAACTGGCCAACATGGTGAAACCTGGTCTCTACTAAAAAAATACAAAAATTAGCTGGGCATGGTGGCTCATGCCTGTAATCCCAGCTACTTGGTAGGCTGAGGTAGGAGAATTACTGGAACCGGGACCCAGGAGGCTGAGGTTGCAGTGAGCCGAGGTCGTGCCACCGTACTCCAGCCTGGGACACAGAGCGAGACACCATCTCAAAAAAAAAAAAAAAAAAAAAAAATCAGATGTGGGGGTATTGGGTTTTTATTGTTCTGTTGTTTCTCATCTCGAGTTGTGCTGTCTACTCAGGCTGGGGCCTGAGTTAAAATGCCTGACTGACCTCCCTTCTCAGTCAGTGTTCAACAGCTACATCCATCATGTCTTGCAACATGCCAGATCCTTTGTGATGTGCTAGAAGCGTAGGCGTGAACTCGGTTCCTGACCCTTGAGGAAGTGCCTGTGTTTCACTACCTATGTCTCTACATAAAGCTGCTCCACCTGCTCAAGTTCTAGCCATACCTAAGCTACTCCATAGTGGAGATTTACTCCAAAGCCTACTACAAAATTATTTAATAATAATAATGATCAGACTGAGCGTATTCAGAGAAAACCCATATGCTTTTTTTTTCTTCTGAGATAGGGTCTCACTCTGTCACCCAGGTTGGAATGCAATGGAGTGATCATGGCTCACTGCAGCTGCCTCAACTTCCCAGGCTCAAATGATCCTTCTACCTCAGCCTCCTGAATAGCTGAGACTACAGGCACATGCCATGACTCCCAGCTAACTGTTTTTTTTGTTTTGTTTGTTTTGTTTTTTTTGAGATGGAGTCTCACTCTGGCACCCAGGCTAGAGTGCAGTGGCACAATCTCAGCTCACTGCAACCTCCACCTTCCAGGTTCAAGCAATTCTCCTGCCTCAGCCTCCCAAGTAGCTGGGACTAGAGGTGTATGCCATCACGCCCAGCTAATCTTTGTAATTTTAGTGGAGACAGGGTGTCACCATGGTCACCAGGCTAGTCTTGAACTCCTCACCTCAAGTGATCCATCCATCTCAGCCTCCTAAAGTGCTGAGATTACAGGCATGAGCCACCAAACCTGGCTTTTTTTTTTTTTTTTTTTTTTTTTTTTTTTCCAATTAGAGATGAGGTCTCACTTCTGCCCAGGCTGGTCTTAAACTCTTGACTTCAAGCAATCCTCCTGCCTTGGCCTTCCAAATTGTTGTAATTACAGGTGTGAGCCACTGCACCCAGCTAGGAAACCTGGATTCAGAAAGGGTATGTGTCTAGAGAAAAATCTCAATCAGTGAATTTGGTACTTCCATACAACTACAACTTGTAAGTCCAGAGTTTTAGGGTAAGAAGCATTTAAGCATCTGTGCCCATGGAGAATTGTTAGAGACAGATGCCTGTTCCCAGGTACCGCAAGGAAAATTTAGCATTGAGACAAAAGCTTTCTCAGCAAAGCAATTTTACTTTCTGCAGAAAGAGCGCTCCCATTAGCCATCTTGCCATGAGAGTACAATGAACAAAGGAAAGGCAGGCATATTTATTTCTTACACATTGGGTCCTTACTGCTGTGTTGGATCTCCATTGGTTGGAGCCAGACACCTCACAATCTAAACTGAACCCAAATGGCTTACAAGTTAAAACTTTTCTAAATAGGTAAAGGCAATGGAGAATGAAGGGAAAGAGGAAGTCTAACTAAGGAAGGGGCATAGGCTGCAAGCTGGGACACACCTGTGAGCATGTCCAGCACAAATATCTTGGTTAAAGTACAAGGACACAGAACGTTCTACCTGTCTGGAGCACATCTAACAGCTACATAGGATAGGGCTTAACTAAGAGTTACTAGCAAAAAGCAAGAAGGATTTGAAGAAAGTTAGTCTTTAAAAGAAACTATTATTTCTGATATTTATTATTATTATTTTTAACAAGAAGGGAAACTTTGAAGAGGAACTTTTTACTTTCTACAAGAATTGAAAGCTCAATGTAGCTTCGTGGCTCCCAGATCACCATGTTTATCACCTTACCATGGAGACCAAACGTCCTGAAGACTTGCCCTGGAATACTTCTAAAGAGAAGGGATTGTGTACTCAGACTGGAAAGCCAAACAAAAGTAATGTTTTCCAAAATACAGAAATTCACAAGACCCAAGGAGTATTTATGGTAAACCGCCAACAAATCTAAAATCCATTATTCCAGAACATAGTCAAATGAGAAGACACATAAAATCTTGATATCGGGAATGGAGTCCCATGAATGGCCTTTCAAAGAAATCAGTTTAATTCTTTTTTTTTTTTTTGAGACAGAGTTTTGCTCTTGTTGTCCAGGCTGGAGTGCAATGGAGCCTTCTCGGCTCACCGCAACCTCTGCCTCCAGGGTTCAAGCAATTCTCCTATCTCAGCCTCCCAAGTAGCTGGGACTACAGGCATGTGCCACCATGTCCGGCTCATTTTTTGTATTTTTAGTAGAGACAGAGTTCACCATGTTGGCCAGGATGGTCTCTATCTCCTGGCCTCGTGATCCACCTGCCTCGGCCTCCCAAAGTGCTGGGATTACAGGTGTGAGCCACCACGCCCAGCCCAGTTCAATTCTTAAGTCCTCAGTTCTCTGAAAACATTGCCACTTGGAGCAATCTGACTAGATTTCCTAATTGCTTTAACACTTAGCCTTGATTCCTCCCTGGCTATTTGCTGAGCGCTATATTAGAGGGGCAGGGATGTTCCCAGTGCCCTTGTCATCTGCCTTCTCCTCTGAGTTTTCGAGCACAAAACTGTAGTTCAGCTGGAGGTAAGGAATTACGCAGTTGATAACAGTCTTCTATTGGGTACTCCTATCAATATGAAAAATAACTGTAACATTTATCGAGTGTTCATTATACATCAGGCTCTACTCTATTGCTTTTATATACAGTATTGCATTTAGTTCTCACAGCAACCTTGTAAAAATGAGTACAGTTTCCCCTATTATGCAGTTGAGAAAAGAGACAGAGAGGTCAGGCAGCTCACACAAGATCACACAGCAAGAAAGTTGCTGAGCTGGAATGCGGTCCGGCTCCTCTGATTCTAGAGGCCGCACGTATACACATTCAGAGGTTCCAGCTGTAAGCTTCAGAGCAAGTCCAGCTCTGTTCTGCAAGTGCTAGCTCCATTTCCAGGAATCCATAGGTGACCGGGGGAGGAAATACAGAAGGAGAAAACTACACATTCTACCACTTTCTTTTCTCTCTCAAGAAATTTCTGGACTGTTTCTCTTTGGTCTAACAATAAGCTTGGCCAAAAGCAACTATATCTGCCAAACTTAGTGAGTCCTGTCTTAGCATTGCTCTAGGCACTGCCCACAACTGACCTGAGAGAAATCAGCCAGGAGACAAAGCACAGGATGTAAGACAGGAAAGAGGAGGGATCGTTGCACCCCTGATATCAAAGAAGACTCAGGAACTGAAGAAAAGAACCCTAGTTCCCAAAATCCCTCAGTAGTGAACCCTGAGGCAAATCCTTGATGAGATCAGGAATACCCACTGCTAATATTCATTCATCCAGGAGCCCACCTCCAGGCCTGGAGAGGCAACTGAATGGTTCTCCTCTAGGAGGAAACAGCCAGATGTGAGACAAGACACCTATGCAACTAGCTGACTTGACAAACAGCCTGCCTGTCTGTCTTGCACACACACACGGGCAGAGAACAGAAAACAGGCAACACGGTGGAAAAGGTTCAGACTCAGGTTTCCCAGGCTAGCTCTTGCCCCAGTAACCTGCGCGCTTGTTCACAGTGCAGTGATGATTTACAGCAACAGGCACAGGCACATGAAGCACTGGACCAATTCCAAAAAACTGTAAGAGTACGAAGGAAACTGAGAACCAAGTGACAAACACCCGAAGACAAACCTCATTGGAATCATGTAGGAGGAGGGGGCGAAGAGCGAAGGTCACATTTCCGGCATCAAATGGTGGGAGCTCATTTCACACCTCAGGAAACAAGGGCGCCAAATGTTGAGAGCAAACCTCCGAAGTGCAAGAGGCCATGCTGGTCTAAGGACTCGGTGTCACCTCTACCAACCAGGCACAGGGTGTGGGAATGGCGCCTGGTCCTGAAACCCATCAGATGATTCGGGTTTTACCTCTAAGGATGAATTTTCTAGGGCTGCAAAGATGGATCCAGAGTTAACACAGCAAGCAAGCAAGGAAGACAGCAAAAGAGAACGTAGGTGCCTGGAAATGTGTTAGCCTTGAGGCAAGGTGAGACAGTCTCCTAGCCCAGGACTCACATCCACAAAGGGCCATAATTTTGGACTTTTATTTATTATTTATTATTTGAGACACTCTGTTGCCTAGGCTGGAGTGCAGTGGCATGATCTTGGCCTACTACAACTTCCGCTCCCCCGGTTCAAGTGATTCTCCTGCCTCAGCCTCCTGAGTAGCTGGGACTACTGGTGCCCGCCACCACACACGTCTGATTTTTGCATTTTTGGTAGAGATGGGGCTTCACCATATTGGCCAGGCTGGTCTTGAATTCCTGACCTAAAGCGATCTGCCCACCTTGGCCTTCCAAAGTGCTGGGATTACAGGCATGAGCCACTGCACCCAGCCTCCAACTTTTGTTTATTTTTGCTTTCATATTTTTATTTTATTTTAGATTCAGGGGTATATGTGCAGGTTTTTTGCACGGATTTATTTCATAATGGTGAAGTTTGGGCTTCTACTGAACCCATCACCCAAACAGGGAATACTGTATCCACTAAGTAATTTTTTTTTTCTTTTGAGATGGAGTCTCACTCTGTTGCCCAGGCTGGACTGAAGTGGAGCTATCTTGGCTCACTGCAACCTCTGCCTCCCGGGTTCAAGTGATTCTCTCGCCTCAGCCTCCTGAGTAGCTGGGACTACAGGTGCACGCCACCATGCCCAGCTAATTTGTGTCTTTTTAGCAAAGACAGTGTTTCACCATGTTGGCCAGGATGGTCTCGATTTCTTGACCTCGTGATCCGCCTGCCTTGTCCTCCCAAAGTGCTGGGATTATAGGCGAGAGCCACCACGCCCAGCCCACTAATTTTTTTAACCCTCACCCGCCCGCTTTTTGGAGTCTCCAATGTCTATTACTTCCAACTTTATGCTCTTATGTACCCACTGTTTAGCTCCCACTTGTAAGTGAGAACATGCGGTATTTGATTTTCTGTTTCTGAGTTATTTCACTCAGGATAATGGCTGCCAGCTCCGTCCATGTTGCAGTATGAAACATGATTTCATTCTTTTTTACAGCAGCAGTTTTGGACTTTGAATGCTCTCTCCAAATCAGATTCAACTTCCCATCACAGATACACAGTGACAGGGTTAAATTTAATCCTTCATCAAAGAACTTGAAGCTGAAGATCTATTACTGGGCTGCATCACCTCAATACATCAGAAGTAATGTTTTGGATAAATCCTGTGAGTCACATTATCATTAGCCCACTGCATTTATGGGCGTGTGTGTGTGTGTGTGTGTGCGTGCGCGTGTGCGTGTGTTAACACTAACTTACTTGAGTTAAACATTGAGAATATACCATAAATTTTATAAATATGTTTTGCTTTTGCATTAATAATCAGTATTATATTATGGGCTTCGAAGCAATGGAAGTAGCCCAGGTCTCTCTACTTTTGAGTGGCCCTGTTTTCTTACAAAATGGTTCAGTATTAGAAAGACATAAAGAAGTGTACAGTAGATCCAGAAGGAAATAGATCTAAAAGAAAGAACTGGATGGCTAGATGTTCTTGAAGCATCCAAGAGAGGTCATGGAAAGACAAGAGTCGTGTCCTCCAGGGCCGCAAGGTGACTCAGCACAGAACTGGATTTGCAAACAGAAATGGCAAACCGGTGGAAATCACTTTGCTGATGCCGAGGACCAAAAACGAATGTATTGTACAAGGTAGGACAAGGTCATGGAGCTAAAAATGCAAGAATAGAGACAGTTTGCAAAAGACACAATAGGTAAGGGTGGGAAATGTAATTATGTAAAATTATGTAAGAGAAAAGAGGTTGAACCAGGCAAATATTACCACTTCTGGTAGACAGGGCTAACGGATTGCTTAAAAATGTCTGTGTTGGGCTGGGCACGGCGGCTCACGCCTGTAATCCCAGCACTTTGGGAGGCTGAGGCGGGCGAATCACCTGAGGTCAGGAGTTTGAGACCAGCATGATCAACATGGTGAAACCACATCTCTACTAAAAATACAAAAATTAGCCAGGCGTGGGAGCGGGCACCTACTCAGGAGGCTGAAGGAGAATCGCTTGAACTTGGGAGGCAGAGATTGCAGTGAGCCAAGATCATACTGCTGCACTCCAGCCTGGGCAACAGAGCAAGACTCCATCTCAAAATAATAAAAAAAAAGTCTGTGTTTTCATGATTTTAATATTATTTCAGCTTCTAGTTAGATGAAGGAAGTGGAAAACAATTCTAAAAGTTGGATACAGTCACATCACAAGGACTAAGATGCAGTATTCCGAAATGCGTGAGAACTGATAAATGTGATTTCAGAGATTCCAAGGGACAAGAAAAGCCCCAGAAGACTGGAAAAGATGGGGGGTATGGGGATATAATGAAGAAGCTTCAAAAACTGATGAGTCAAGTAATTAAAACGGATCTTCTCTTCCATACCAGGGAAGATACTGAAAGGAAACAATCTTTTTACCATCACTTAAGAACAAGTTACCAGGCAACAACCAACATGGTTTTTCTGGAGACTCATCATGCCAGCCCCTCCGACCAAGTGACAAGTCAGGTAGATAAAGGGGAAATGAGAGATGTAATCTTACAGACTTCTGTTAGTCGCCTGATTCTGTCCCTTTCGACATTCTCATCAGCAAGCTAGGAAGATGCGAGCAGGCACACCACACCCAACGGGCGGTTATCGCTGGTGTGCTGTCAGCTTGGGACGCCTAACAAGTGATGTTCCACAGGTGTCCACGTATCCACCAGGATTATTTAATATCTCTAACGATGAGATGTTAAGAGAGTGCTTCCTGTGCCCACTGAGCCAGCCTAGAATCAAATTCCAGGGTCTCCCTATCACTAGCCCATATCATAACTTCTCTTATTACTCAAAGCCCCATGGTTTATCTGTGCAGAAGGAAGACAAAAATCTGGGAAGGTAAATGAATGCAGACAGAAACTTCACTCTGCAACAGCACCACTAGCCACGAAGGTGCTTCCTGGACTCACAGCTACTCCGAGTGGTGGGTTTTTTTAATTTTTTTTTTTTCTATTTAGTGGCACAGGATGACGCACACAAAACTTCAAGGAAGATGACACCAAACAATTCCAGGAACCCCCAAACCCAGAGTCAGCTCCAGGGTTTGGAAACTCTCAGTCTGGAATCAGCTCACAGGTCTGCAGTTGCAAAGATCATCTCCAAAAGATGAGATTTTAGAGATCCAGTTCTCACTGTTACCTTGAAGATGACAATTTATGAAGAAACAGGTGATTTTAATCCAAAATTGCCAGGAAACAAACAAATTATTCTTCAAAAGCCCTTAGAAAGTAATGATAAGAAGGCTAGGCAGGAGAAAAAAAAAAAGATTCTGCAAAACTAAACTTAATGTGTATTCATCTAGACCTGAATTAATAATAAAATTCCACGATAAAAAGAATTTTTCAAAATGTTAGGCCCAAGAATATGGCCATGTTGTTCCATCGTGAAGAACCCAGTTGATTCAGTTTTATTACTGGGCTCCCCGCTCTTCTAAGTAAGTCCCTCCCTATAAACATTTACGGATTCCATCTCAGCATTAGTACTAAACAATATTCATTAAGAATCCCGCCAAAGTGCAACATGTAAGTAAATCAAACCTTTGATGCTCTATTTTGCAAATTTCATGGGCCACTAGGGATAATTAAAAGGGCAATTATATAAAGTTGGTGCAGTTTTGAGAAACAAATGACATTTTCTGCTTTAAAGCACTTGATAATTTGATATTTTGCTATTAAGGCCATCATGTGTACTTTTATAGACAGGCAGCCAAATAAACAATAAATGTTCCTTAACAGCCTCTAATGATTGTTTTTGCCCACTGATATCACTCACCATTCCAGTCCATAAATCATATGCTAAGAGATTAAGGTAAAGATAATGAAAAAGTATTAGAAACCATTAAGTAAGCCAGAGGCGGGGAGGAAAAAGGCTGAAAGTGTTGATTTCTTCTATGCTTTTTGCCAAAACACCTAGCAAAGCCTGAGTTTCCGAGTGCCGGAGTGGGTTTGGTTTGTCACTGTGTTTAACCACCACTCTGAAGCCAGCAAAGTACATTACAGCTCATGAAAAATACAGCGAAGAAACTGCTCGTGGCAGAAGCATTTAACTTCCTTGTTAGCAGCCTCCCCAAGTGGCACTTTTTCACCAGCAAGTTGTTTATTATGTTCGGTGCCAGGCAAAACTGATTAAATGGGGCTCTTAAGAATCAAAGCGTTATAAATTCATGGAAATACAGCAAGCAATAAATTCCATGGAATTAAAAGCTTACTAGTGCTATTAGCATTTCAGGGTGTTTGAATTGTTAATACTGATGTACAAAAATGATGTGCCTCTAAGACAAGGCAGGCCACAGCAACACGAGGGAGTGGCTCTAAAAAAATTTTATCAAAGTGTCATTGGGACCTGGCAGTTGTTAAAGATACAGGAATGGAGGAGGGGGGTAATTACTTTCAGATTTCTCATTTGCCCTAAAAAGTCAATCCCACAGAAGAGAGAAGGCGCCAAATAAAGGTTTACACACAAGAGAAGAACAAGCATAAAAATATTATGCAAAGGATTTATGCTTTAAGTGAATGAAAATTTCATCTTAACCAAGAGGGATGAGAGTTTTATCCTGTAACCTGGTCTTAGCAGGGATGGGGCCCAGCGTGTTGTAACTGGGTTGATCTTGATCTTCTTACAGGACAGATAACCCCGGATCAGGCTCTCAAATTTTTGTTACCAAGTAGGTGGACACCTTGGCCAATACATTTCCCTGGTCAACTCTTTCTGGGAAGGTTATAAAGTTTTATTCTAAAGTGAGAAGGAGGGAAATCAATTATTATGCCATTAGGCAAGTGATATTCTCCCTCCCAAGTGCAAGATATGAAGTAAATGAAACTGCACCCATCGATTTAAAGAAGACTTATAGCTGGGCAGAATGGCTCACACCTGTAATCCAAGCACTTTGGAAGGCCCAGGCAGGCAAATCACCTGAGGTCAGGAGTTCAAGACCAGCCTGACCAATATGGTGAAACCGTAACTCTACTAAAAATACAAAATCAGCCCAGTATAGTGGCACACACCTGTAATATCAGCTACTAGGGAGGCTGAGGCAGGAGATTTGCTTGAACCTGGGAGGTGGAGGTTACAGTGAGCCAAGATAATGCCATGGCACTCCAGTCTGGGTGACGAGAGCGAAACTCCATCTCAAAAAAAAAAAAAAAAAAAAAAAAGAATACTTCTTTCCAACAGAAGCATATCTAAAGATCTGTGGTAGGCAAATACAAATGTAGGGAGAGAGAAAAGACAAAAAATTAACAAAGACTTCTTTAAAAAAAATTGGTTTTGTTGATAAAAAAAGTATAAAGATAACTTTACTGTTTTGGTAAAAGAAAGAACTGCTGCCCACCAATTTAGTGTGATCACTTGAAAATACAACTTACAAGAAAATGCACTGTAAATCTAGAATCACCAGAATTCAGGAAAAAAGCAAGCCAAAGCTGTCAATCTAGACAGACACCCAAATACCTCTTCATCCACTCCAGAGCTGGCCAAAAAAGTACTGTTTTCTAACACATCAAGAAAACTTAATTCCTTTGATAAAAGAACTACACATGTAACAGAATCTACTGACGGATCACTGGTACATATGATTATCTCTGGGGCGATGTTCCACATGTGGATATAACATTTGTACTCACTGAAGCTGTCTGCTGCTTCCCTACAGAGAGACAGAGCCCGCTCACGTACCAAAAAATAGAAAGGAGACAAAAAGGAAAAACCTTACAGGGAGAAACTCATAACCACTAATGTGCTTTCACTGGGCTTACGTCCAAAGCCATGCATTGTTACAGAAGCAACGTTTTACAGGGTGTCTGAATTGTTTAAAGTGCTGCTCAAAACAATTCTGCCTCGAAGACAAGACCTACTATGTGTAAAATATTGGCAGGGGTGATGAATACATATAAGGCATTGTTCTTGTACTCAAAAAAGCTTAAGAGTCTCACTGGGGAAATAATCAATTATAAAGCACCTATTATACATTCTAAATCAGGAATCAAAAGAGTCTTAATAGACAGGTTCTCTCCCCACTGGGATTTTAGAGTGACTTGAAGATAAGGCATACGCCCAAAAAACAACCACTGAACAAGGCAGCATTGTATCTATCAACATTCTATACACATAGAAGAATGGGGTCCTTTTATACAAAAGAATCACCAATTATAGGAGAGGGAAGAGTGAAAGTTTGATAAATAGATTACTAGGGAAAATTCAGCAATGAAAATGAGAAATAATATGCACAATTTTCTCTTGGCAGTGTCCTCGGCATCCTGGGTAGGTCAATTTCAGTGTCCTCCCGAGGCTCCCTGTTGGACTATACCCAACAGTGGTGAGCAAAACCAAGATGGCCCTTGCCATACTGCTCCCATGGGTCTTGCAATATACTAGGGGTGGGGGATGTGGGGAGGACAAGTAGCAGAAGGTGGCCCCAATAATAGAGAAGACCTGGAAGCTTCCATGCCTGTGTCCCACATTTCCCCCCCGACCCCCCACCCCGGGTACCTGATCCCCTGGTCTTCTCACACAGGTCTCTAGTCCCTTGTTTTCCTTCAAAACTAGAAATTCCTTTCTCAGTCCTTTATTCTCACTGACTGGCAACCCTTTAATGTCAATGGGCTGCAGTCAAGCATTACGCCAAAGAGAAGACACTCACATTGTCCATTGTCTGCTTTTCATAACTAACTGGGAAAAAGAACTCTGACCTTTATTAGGGTCACCTGACTTTGGTTGGTTGTTTTGTTTTTAACTGGAGGTTGGAATCAACAGAGCTCACAAACGTCTTTCCAGGATTGCTGCAGATACCTTTGCAAGGGTGCCATCTCTTCCAGAACCTCTAGGGGAAAGCTCAGGTCTAGCTTATTTCTAGACCTGGAGGCAACTGTTTCAAATCCATGGTCTTCTTGGTTTGGAAGGTGCAGCATCTGGAGAAGGAAAATTGCTCTGTCTCTCCCCGAGTAGAGCCTCCTCACTTCTCACTACACACAAATTAAGACTAAGGGGAAGCCTCACACCCATGGGTGTGCCTCCATCGGGCTCCCTCTCTGCTGTTCGATCCTCTCTCGTACAATGAGCAGAGGTAGTAAGGTGCACATCCTTCTTCCTTCTGGTGCTTTTGTGTCCCATGGGGCCCGCTTAAGAGCAGTCAGATTCAGGTTTGTGTGAGGAATCAGCTCAGTTTCCAAGAAATACCTGCAATGAGGTGATGGGAAGGAACAAGTCCAACTAACAATCAAATGCTAATTTGCATCCGGCCCTGTTCTCCTTCATACCCGTCTGGCTTATTTGGAGCAGCGTCATCTGATGCTTATACTGTGGTAACCAAATTTGACTCCTACCCCCAGTACATACCCGGGCCCTTACCCTTCCTCCTGGCTACCACAGCCATAACTCAAGCTGCTTCCTTCTCTCTTCTAATCCCCTTGCCTTGGTAGGTTCAAGGCTCCTGTATCGTGTTTTCTAGCACAAAAGTTGGCTGATATTTTCAAGCGTGCCCATCCCCCGTCAGTCTTCATTGAATGCAGCCCTACGCTGCCTCCATTATTTCAGCATCCAAGAACAAAGTTTCTGATGACAAAGTCTGTCCTTGGAACACAACCCTTTGCTAACGGGGGGACGACTGCTGGATAATAGGGCACTAACTGTGCAGCCCACACAATGAGCAAAAAAAGAAACTGGGGGGGAAAGATAAAAATAAATAACAGTACAAAGTAATAAATGACTTCATGCCAAATGCATGGCAAAGGAATCAAACGCTCTCCTATTCTGAGCACTGAGTGATTTCCTCGACAGGTCTAGTCGTGGATGGTGGCTACAAAATGAGAGGAGGGCAGCACACAGGTCACTGTGAGGCTAAATACAACTTGATGATAATTCGGATTGTCTGCTCATGCTCTTCTCATACGGGAATGGTTTTGCCCACCTCCAACCTGCCTACTGAAGAAGTCCTACTCCTCCCAGAAGCCTTCACTGCAGGGTCACCTCCTGCAGGAGTCTTCCGCTAATTCTCCCAAGTAGAAAGGAAGGAGCCCTCCCTCCCAATTCCTTGGGTCAAATATTTCACATCAAAAAAGCGCTTCCATATTAGCACCAGTGCCTTCTCTACCACGCTGTGAGTTTCCTGAGATCTGCAGAAATATTGTGTTCATCCTAGTGTCCCCAGGCCTATAAGAGCTCAGGGATTGATCCATTTTAACTATGTTACAAACAGGAAACAGAAGATCGAGATAAATGACAGGCATCCCTTAAGAATCGCCACCTTAACTACAGTCCTTAAGAAGAAATAAGGTCCTTAGAAGTGCACGACCCAAGGCCACCCCTAAAGAGTCAGGACAAGAAGCTAAGACCTTCCTTGCACACCTTGGAGCCGCAAGATTACAAGGATGGGGCTCCTGGAGCTGGTCACCATCAGAAAAGGAGTCCTATTAGAAATGGGGTCAATTCGGAAGAGAGCAGAGGGGAGAAATGCAAAGATGGGGTTGTCTAGCCAGGGCTACACCTGACCTATTCAGTTCCAGAATCAGATAAAGTCTCCTTTTGCTTGAGCCAGTGTGGGCTGAGTCTTTCATGGCATGCAACCAAAAAAGTATTTTCGATAACACAGTGATCCACGGGCGTGGAGATAATAATGTAGCATTACAGGAGACAAGCCATACGGCATCAAAAGGCAGGAGTCAGGAGCTGGAAGGAAAGGCTGCGTAGATCTGGGCAAAATCAAGTTTCTTATCACTGTGTTTCTGAAATCAGTCAGCAATCTTATCTGATTTTCACTTTTATTAAAAGCAAGAATTTAAAAGAGAGATTATCAAAATTCAGTATCTGATCAATTGTAGCAGGGCTTGCTGCCGTTTAGGTAGTAACACTTTGCTCTTTCACATTCTAGAACTATGTTTAAATGCATATTATACTCATATACACAATCAAACAGCACCAAAGAGGTAGGCAGGAAAAATAAAGTCCACAGCCCCCCCGCAATCACTAGTTTCCCTTCCCAAAGGCAACCACTGTTGTCAGTTTCTTGTCTACTCCAAAAATATTCTGTACACAATACAATCACACATGTATTTTGCATGTATATTTCTTTTTCTCTCACTTCATCCAAATAGTATCATATTTACCCACTTGGTCACTTAATATATATTGGAGATATTTCCATACCAGTACCTATAGGTCTACGTTCTTTTTTAATAGCTGTGTAGTGATGTCCCTGAGTGTCCCGCATCCCCACCCTGGGGATGGACCATAATTTAACAATTCCCTCCCAACAGACATTTAGGGAATTTCTTTGCTTTCACCCCCACAGATAATGTTGTAAGTTACATCCCTGAACACAGGCCTTTTATCACCTGGGTAAGTATAAGTCCCTAGTAGTAACAATGCCTTTTCCCCACTGCACTTGTGATCTAACACAGTCAACAACCTGAGAGCTAGAATAGTTAATCCTCAATTCCACCTGATGTACCCTACACCTGGGCTTCCCTTTTACTTTTCTTAATTTGTTTTGTTTTTGCAGTAGTCTGATTGGTTCACACAAGCAGGTGTCCTTCATGGACGCTGAAAACAAAACATACAGAGGCACAATTCTACTGAAGAATCCAAACAACCTTGTAAAATATTCCCCCACTACCTTTATTATAGGCCAAGAAGAAAATCATTTGAACCTACACGTAGTGATATACGTGACGCTTCTGGGCATGGCCCGCACTATTAGAGTAAAACAGTGTAGTAATCACATGCCCGTGTCCCTGGAGGTTATGGGAGCGGCTCCCCATCCTCTCATGCTTCTCCCTTCTTCGTTGTTTTTCTTTTTCCTGTCCTTTCCCACCTTTAACATATCCTGCAGCATTCTTTTCGCCTGTTTTCCTCCAGTCTAATTATTCTTCAATTTTAAATAATGTAATAACTTTGACATTTTCATTTATAGTTAAGCCATGCTAATTTGCACAAATGACGGGTAGACACAGCACAAATTAACAAGCCTGAAAAATAAGCAAACACCCAAAAAGCCAATGATTAAAAAGAAATCAGGCTGCTGCATTAGGAAATGAAATGCACGTTTACTTTTACAAGCAATTTCTGCAGACTCGAAAGTATGGAGTAGTGACACTCAGCTGCTTTCTCGTATTCTCCCTTTTCTAAGCTATAGGGTTACTTTCTCTGCATGGTCATCAGTGATGACCGTTTCTGGACGTAGAAGCCTAAGTTGTTCTGAGTACAAGTTTCAAAAGGTAGTCTGTGGCTGGGCACAGTGGCTCACGCCTGTAATCCCAACACTTTGGGAGGCTGAGGTAGATGGGCCACCTGAGGTCAGGAGTTCAAGACCAGCCTGGTCAACCTGGTGAAACCCTGTCTCTACTAAAAATACCAAAAAAAAAAAAAAAAAAAAAAAAAAAAAAAAAGGCTGGGTGCAGTGGTTCACACCTGTAACCCCAGCACTTTGGGAGGTCGAGGCGGGGATCACAAGGGCAGGAGTTTAAGACCAGCCTGACCAACATGGTGAAACCCAGTCTCTAGTAAAAATACAAAAATTAGCCGGGTATGGTGGCACATGCCTGTAATCCCAGCTTGAACCCAGGAGACAGAGGTTGCAGTGAGCCAGATCACACCAACGCACGCCAGCCTGGGTAAGAGCAAGACTTTATCTTTAAAAAAAAAGAAAGAAAGAAAGAAAGAAAATTAGCTGGGCGTGGTGGTTTGCGCCTGTAATCCCAGCTACTGGGGAGGCTGCGACAGGAGAATAGTTTGAACCCAGGACGGGGAGGTTGCAGTGAGCCGAGATCGTGTCATTGCACTCCAGCCTAGGCAAGAAGAGTGAAACTATGTTTCAAAAAAGAAAAAGAAAAAAAAAAAAAGTCTGTGAACTCAGTTTTGCTCCAATAATATAGAGATTTCTGGCATTTCTGGGTACAAGAGAGAAAAAAATATGAAAATGGTTCTTCCCTGAAAAATCTGGGACGTATCTAACCCAGTTTCATTATCTTCCAACTCCACATTAGGGCTCTCCCAACGCTGGACTCACTCAGCCACTATCTCTATCAGAGATATGACATCAGAAATCTAGGTGGCATTATTAACAGTTCCCTCACTCTCACATCCCTTACGCTATTCATCAATGATTGCTGCCTAATTTTAACCCCTAAGTACATTCTTTTTTAAATTTTTTTAGTTGACAAATAGTAACTGTATATGTGTATGGTGATGCATATACACAGTGATGTTTCAATACATATATTGCACAGTGATCACTAAGCGTGATGGGCACATCCATCATCTGAAACATTAATCATGGATGGGTGTTAGCAATGTTGAGTATCCTCCTTCTAGCTGTTTAAGACTAATTATATATTACTGTTAACTATATAGTCATCCAACATTGGTACAGAAAGATTCAATTTATTCCTCCTACCTAGCTATAATTTTGTATCCTTTAACAAATATCTCCCTTCTCCCTACACTTCCCAGCCTCTAGTATCCTCTATTCTATTTTTTATTTCTATGAGATCAACTTTCTTTTGGCTTCCACATATGAGTGAGAACATGCAGTGTTTAACCTTCTTTTCACTTAACACAATGTCCTCTGGTTCCATCTATGTTGCCACAAATGACAAAATTTCATTCTTTTTTAGGGCTGAATAGTATTCCATCACATATATACGCATAATTTATTCATCCATTCATCTGTCATTGGACAGCCTATTTAAAGACTTCCTCTTCCAGCCGGACAAGGTGGCTCACGCCTGTAATCCCAGCACTTTGGGAGGCCAAGGGGGGCAGATCATGAGTTCAGGAGATCGAGACCATCCTGATCAAACCCGTCTCTACTAAAAATACAAAAAAAGTAGCTGGGCGTGGTGGCACATGCCTGTAGTCCCAGCTATTCGGGAGGCTGAGGCAGGAGAATTGCTTGAACCTAGGAGGCAGAGATTGCACTCAGCCGAGATCGCACCACTGCACTACAGCCTGGGCCAAGACTTCCTCTTCCTTGCCTGTCCACTATCAATATCACAGTCCAAATGACCACATGGTCTACAGTAGCCTCTTGCCACATTCATCAATCTGATGACTGTAGCTGCTAGCTCCTCCCTGCATATTATAGTCCAGCTATGCTGGCCTCATTTCTTTGCTTCAAGCACGCCAAGTTCACTGCCACCTGGAGGACTTGATAATAGTTGTTTTGACATAGAATGGTCTTTCCCTAATCCTTGCACGTCTGACTCCTTTCCATCTCAACTAAAATGTTTACTTCCATAGAGGTATTTTTCCGAATTGAAAAAAAAAAATGCTGTTTGAGTATTTAATTAATTAATAGAATGTTTTTAGGGTTGAGGTCTCCCTCTGTTGCGGACAGGAGAGTATGGCGGCACGTTCATAGCTCTCTGAGGGCCCAGTCTGGTCTTCACTGGCTCACTGAAATAAATTCAGCAGAGAATGCTGTAGCTGGCACACAGGAAAAGCCTAAATACATGATGAAAGCATGAGCAAATGAAGAGTGTGGTCACTAGGATTGCCTACTTCAAGTCCTGGCCACAACACACACGAAAGATGTGACTGGGCATGCTGGGTGCAGGGCTGGCCCCCTCTCTGTGCCTTCGGGAAACGGTAGCCCCCACCTAACCCAGATAAACCAGATTTTTCTGAAGTTACAATGAAATTATACGTAAGGGCATTAAGCTGGGCCTGACATACAGCAAACATTCAGTAATTAGCTATTGTCATCAATATCTTTTGATATTATTCCTGGTTTTTACAGTCAGACACGTCCTGGATACACTGCAAAGGAGTAGGAGATTTTTCTTCTCTCATGTTCTCCATCTTTTCCTCAGTTATAAGCATAGAAGCCCTGGATACTAGGCTCCAAAAGGTGGTCTGTAGTATCTCACTGCCAAGCTGGCTTCCCAGAAAAAAACCCAGCTTGCCTCCATCACGGTGCTTAAAAGAGCTGATCTCAGGAAAGCAGCAATTTGATTAAACCAATTCCTAACAAGTAAAATACCAATTAAATAATACCCAGCCCCAACTTCTTAAATCTCTTAGAGGCCTTTAATGAGGATCTTTGATATTCTTGATAGAAATAAAAATTAGGGCCAGGCATGGTGGCTCAGGTCTGTAATCCCAGCACTTTGGGAGGCCGAGGTGTGTGTATCGCCTGACGTCAGGAATTTGAGATCAGCCTGGTCAACATGGTGAAACCCTGTCTCCTACTAAAAATACAAAAATTAGCTGGTGTCATGGCAGGCACTAGTAATCCCAGCTATTCAGGAGGCAAAGCCAGGAGAATCACTTGAAACTGGGAGGCAGAGGTTGCAGTGAGCCAAGATCACCCCATTGCACTCCAGCTTGGGCAACAAGAGGGAAACTCCATATCAAAAAAAAAAAAAAAAAGGGCAGGGCGAGGTTGCTCATGCCTGTAATCCCAGCACTTTGGGAGGCTGACGCAGGTGGATCACAAGGTCAGGAGTTTGAGAGCAGCCTGGCCAATATGGTGAAATCCCGGCTCTACTAAAAACACAAAAATTAGCTGGGCGCGGTGGCGCGCACCTGTAGTCCCAGCTACTTGGGAGGCTGAGGCAGGAGATTGCTTGAACCCAGGAGGCGGAGGTTGCAGTGAGCCGAGATTGCACCACTGCACTCAGAGCAAGACTGCATCTCAAAAAGAAAGAAATAGAAATTGGTACCACTGTTCCAGAAAAGAGTTGGGAAATATATACATAAATTTCAATATAAATCAATATATGTTTATCAAATTCAAATACACATAATTTTTCACCCAGCATGTCTCAATCTGGTAATTTGCCCTAAATTAGTGCTTCTCAACTAGGGCAATTTTTTCCTCCATGAGACACTTGGCAATGTCTGGGGATATTTTTTTTTCTGTCATGCACAGGGGACAAGGGAGGGGGTGGAGAGTGGGGAGCAGAGTTATGGGCATCTAGCAGGAACAGGCCATGGATGCTGCACAATATCCTATAATGCACAGCACAGTCTCCCACAAGAAAAACTACTCAGCCCCAACAAAAATCAGCTGAGGTTGAGAAACTCTGTCCTTAAGAAACAGATAGTCTTGCAACTATGCATATAGATTTTTGTGTATAATCTTTGGTATCCAACAAAGTGGAAATGGTTAAACTGTGATACATTTACACAAAGCTATAAAGTAATAATGTTGCTATGTATCAACTCTTGCAAAGAGATATGGGTAATATTTTTAAATGTTTAAAAAATAGGAAAAATGTAGCATACCCCTGGTGAGAGAAAACTGTTATGAGTCTATACCAAACTGCCGAATAAAAATATAATGCAAGCCACAAATGTAATTTAAATTTTTCTAATAGGTACATTTTAATAAGTAAAATGAAGTAAATGAAATTAATTTTAATGGTATATTTTAATTCAATAGAATATTTTAATCCATTTAAAATATCATTTTAACCTACAATCATATCCAAAATTATCTGATATTTTACAATATCTTTTTTTTTTTTTTTTGGAGACAGAGTCTCATTCTGTCACCCAGCCTGGAATGCAGTGGTGCAATCTCAGCTGACTGCAACCTATGTCTCCCTGGTTCAAGCAATTTTTCTGCCTCAGCTTCCTGAGTAGTTTGGATTACAGCTGCTCACCACCATGCTCGGCTAATTTATTTGTATTTTTTGTAGAGATGGGGTTTCACCATGTTGGCCAGGCTGGTCTCGAACTCCTGATCTCAAGTGATCCACCCACCCTGGCCCTCCCAAAGTGCTGGGATTACAGGCGTGAGCCACTGCACCTGGCCTACAATAGCTTTTTTCTGTTTTCGAAATAATTCAGGCTAGCCACATTTCAACTTCTCAAGAGCTGCGTATGGTAATTGGCTACCATATTGGCCAGCACAGGTCTATTCCATAACCGATGGGCAGAGAGAAATATTTAGAAGGATAGTCTCCAAAATGGGACAAGTTGTGATCCTGGGGGTGAGTTTATGGTAATGTTTGCTTTCGTATTTATGTTTTCCTTATTGTTTGTTAGGAGGAGAGTTAATCCTATATGGGTAAAGAAAAATTAAATTGTATGCATTTTTGAAGGAACAAAGAGAGAAAACAGCTTGTTACGTGTCATGAACATACATGAAGCAGCCCTCTCTAATTTCTAGTTAAAAATGACAGATTCTACCAGCCTGGACAACATGGCAAAATCCCTTCTCTACAAAAAATAAATAAATAGAAAAAGTAGCCAGGCGTGGTGATACATGCCTGTAGTCCCGGCTACTCAGGTGGCTGAGGTGGGAGGATCACCAGAGCCCGGGGAGGTCAAGGCTGCAGTGAGCTGTAATCATGTCATTATACTCCAGCCTGGACAACAGTCAGAACAGTCAGACCCCATCTCAAGGAAAAAGAAAAAGAAACAGAAAAAAGAAAGGAAAAGGACAGATTGTAGAGTTTTCAAAGAGTGGTATCATCACCCATGTGCACACACACACATGCTCTCTCTCTCTCTCCTTTGATAATAATGAGGTCAATGTCATTCCTGCCAGTTGTGGCCCCAAGCAGCCAACCCTCCGCTATCTCAAGGCACCTCTGAGTAGTGAGAAAGCATCTTCTTCATGTTCTTCCAAACAGACAGGGATTCTGGCTCCCTGTCCTGAACACACACATCCTCCCATCAAGCCTAGGATATGGTGAGTACCTGAAGACATGGTTTCTACCCACATTGCTCAATGCAAGGTGCTCTCAGGCCTGTCAAGAGCTTAATGCTCTTTTAATACCTTCTCTATGTGTAAGTTCTAAAACACATCACGTAAGAGCCAATGAACCTCACAAACAGCCCCGGAAAACCTGTTCACAGTACTGCAGTCTATGGTTTAGGTTTTGAAAAGTTCATGAGTCCAGATCTCTCCATCTGAACTCGGGAACATGTGGATGCCAATGGCTTGGCCTTTTACATTTTTAGCCCTCAAATCTAACCACAGGCTGGGCACAGTGGCTCAAGCCTGTAAACCTAACACTTTGGGAGACCAAGACAGGTGGATCACTTGAGGTCAGGAGTCAAGAACAGGCTGGCCAACATGGCAAAACTCTGTCTCTATTAAAAATACAAAAAAAGGCTGGGCGCGGTGGCTCATCCCTGTAATCCCAGCACTTTTGGGAGGCCGAGGTGTGTGGATCACGAGGTCAGGAGATCATGACCATCCAAGCCAATGTGGTGAAATCCCATCTTTATTAAAAATACAAAAAAAATTAGCTGGGCATGGCAGCGCACACCTGTAGTCCCAGCTACTTGGGAGGCTGAGGCAGGAGAATTGCTTGAACCGAGGAGGCAGAGATTGCAGTCAACTGAGATCGCACCACTGTACTGCAGCCTGGGCGACAGTGTGAGACTCCATCTCAAACAAACAAACAAAAAAATTAGCTGGGCATGGTGGTGGGCACCTGTAATCCCAGCTACTCAGGAGGCTGAGAGGGGGAGACTCGCTTGAACTTGGAAGGTGGCGGCTGCAGTGAGCTGAGATCTCGCCACTGCACTCCAGCCTGGGCGACACAGTGAGACTCTGTCTCAAAAAAAAAAAGTGTAGATGAGCCCATAAGATCCCTCTGAGTGGGACCACACCCTACCCTCTGGTGGCAGGTAAGAGAGAGATGATTTCAAATGCAATGTTATCCTTAAAAATTCAAAAATCATTTCTTTCTACTTAGGATCTTAGTTTTTTTCTCTCTTGGGGCAGAAGATGGTACCAGGATGCCTGCTTCATTTCTATTTATCTTAGGCTCTCCTTAATATATATATTTTGAAAGACATTTAAAAATACTTCCCGTATCTTGAATTTTTAATTAATAGTAAAGATTATTAACCTCCTTGAGAACTTACTACATTCCACGTACTGTGTAATCATAAAAGTAACTGGTATTATTGAGCTGATATTTACTGTGTATCTGCTGTGTGTAAAACATTGCTCCAAGCACTTTTACTTGAAAATTTTTAGTTAACTCTCAACTACTTAACAGGGGAGGTACTAGTTTAGTATCCATGTTTGCAGATAAGGTAAAAAAAAGCTTCAAGAAATCTGGTTACGGTCAGGCGCAGTGGCTCATGCCTGTAATCCCAGCATTTGGAGAGGCTGAGGCAGGTGGATCACGAGGTCAGGAAGTCGAGACCATCCTGGCTAACAGGGTGAAACCTCATCTCAGCTGAAAAAATAAAAAAAAATTAGCTGGGCATGGTGGCATATGCCTGTAATCCCAGCTACTCGGGAGGCTGCAGCAGGAGAATTGCATGCATCTGGGAGGCAGAGGTTGTGGTGAGCTGAGATCGTGCCACTGCACTATAGCCTGGGTGACAGAGCAAGAGAAAAGAAAGAAAGAAAGATGAAAGAAAGAAAGAGAGAAAGAGAGAGAGGAAGGAAGGAAGGAAGGAAGGAGGGAGGGAGGGAGGGAGGGAGGGAGGGAAGGGAGAAAGAGGGAGGGAGGGAGGGAGGGAGGGAAGGAAGGAAGGAAGGAAGGAAGGAGAGAAAGAGAGAGACAGAGAGAGAAATCTGGTTGCTTCCTCAAGATCAGAAAGCTAACAAGTAGCAAGAGAAGGCCCCCAACCCAAGATGGAAACCTGAACTCCTAACTGATGCTATTCTTTGTATCATCTTCACAGCACTCCTACAAGGCAAGTCCTTTCATTCTATCTGTTTCACAGACGGGGACCATTGAGTGAGAGTATTCAGACCATGCTCAAAAACTGGCATCCAAACTCAGCCAAGGTATACTCCAAGTGCATGCCAGCCCTGGGGACAAGCTGGTCCCAAACAACAAGCTATACCTTCATCATGCTGGCACCTGAGATAGCCAATTTTCCATTAAACAATTGGTCCTGTTTCGAAAGGGTGGTAGCAGGAATCAGACAAGTACACAACAACAGTCCAGTTTCTAAGTAGACTCTCAGGAACTGGAGAACAGAGAGAAAGCCAAGCATGGTCCAGGCCATGGGTGCCCATCTGCCTTCCACTGGTGCTGAGTGCAGGGAAACCCCAGAAAGGACAGAGAGGGAGAGGAAGTGCATTTTCCTTTCAATTTCCTTTCCTTTCCAATTTCTTCATTCAGAGATGAATGAGAATGAGCTGCCTGGGCTTACAGACTCCCAGAGCAAACACCCAGAGAGGGGTTATAATTCCCAGTGCCCCATGCACTCCCCAGCAGCACCCCAACTAAACTCATACAAATGACAGGTGCTCCCTCAGGTCCACAGGCCTGCTCAGCAGTCCTGATGCTTAAATGGACACTACTACCAAGCTTCTCTCAGGGCTTCTGGAGCCATGGGGCCAGAGGAAGCTGGCTCACTGAGTAAGGAGCTAAAAGACAAATGGAGAGAAGCTTCTTGGGCTGGCAAGCCGATCGATATGACACTGTGTCCTATATGTGACAGGGAGACTCCTGAAGGGATCTGGATGACAACAGTTTGTTTTTGTTTTTTTATTTTAGCTGCTGAGGATAACAGAGCAATAGCAGAAGTAGTAAGAATAGCAGCAACTGCTTACACTTACTGTGCTAAGTGCGGTGCTCAGTGATTTGTTAGTTTCTCCTCCCTATACAACACTGAGATTGATCCACCCCATTTGCAAAAGAGCCTTTTGGTTTTTTATGTTTGCTTGTTCACTGATGTATCTTGGATACCTAAAATTATTGAATGCCTACTTGTCCAGAACAAGTAAGCACTCAATAATAATTTGATGAATAAAGAAATGAATAGAATATAAAGCTTCAAAGTACCATATAGCCCTGGTACAAGGGCCGCTGGTATAGTGGCCTCCCAAATGACAGGACCCCTTTCTTATTTTCCCAGTACGCTGACTTTCCCAATGACCCCACTCCTTCAAACCCTGGCTGTTCCAATGAACAATTAAAAACAGCCTAAAGAAACAAACACGGCTGGGCATGGTGGCTCATGCCTGTAATCCCAGCACTTTGGGAGGCCGAGGTGAGTGGATAACCTGAGGTCAGGAGTTCAAGACCAGTCTGGCTAACATAGTGAAACCCCGTCTCTACTAAAAATACAACAAACCTCTGGGTATGGTGATGGGTGCCTGTAATCCCAGCCACTTGGGAAGATGAGGCAGGAGAATCACTTGGACCTGGGAGGCCGAGGCTGCAGAGAGCCGAGATCTTGCCACTGCACTCCAGCCTGGGTGACAAGAGTCAGACTTCATCTCAAAAATAAAAATAAAAAAGAGAAACAAATACAACTTCTGGGACTTCATTTGTCATAAAAAAATTAAATCCAATATTTTTAAAATGAGATACACCTTTTTCTTCTATGATTTAAATGATAACAAAAAATGTTGAAGCTCTTTGGCAAAGTTCAGTGAAATAAACATTCTCATCCTGTACTTGTAGAATAAGAAAAAGCATGCTGCAAGACGCACACATAATTTCTAAGAATTATATAACTGTTCTTCTACTGACTTCCCCCTCTAGAATACATCTAAAGAAACACAAATTAATAGACAAATATGCCAGGCACAGTGGTTCACCCCTGTAATCCCAGCACTTTGGGAGGACAAGGCAGACAGATCAATTGAGCCCAAGAGTTCAAGACCAGCCTGGGCAACATGGCAAAAACCCATCTCTACAAAAAATACAAAAATTCGCTGGGCGTGGTGTATGCAACTGAACTCCAAGCTACTCAGGAGCTGATGTGAAAGAATCACTTGAGCCTGGGAGATTAAGGCTGCAGTGAGCTATAATCGTGCCATTACACTCCAGCCTGGGTGACGGAGGAGACCCTGTCTCAAAAAGAAAAAAATAAAGGACAAATATTTGTGCACAAATATGCCAACTGCAACATATCACAGGAAAACTGAACATAGAGTCAATACCCAATATTGAAGAATAGTTCTTTAAATTTTACTGTATCCAAAAGGATGATGTGGTATACAACCAACCATTCCAGATGCCTTTTTTTTTTTTTTTTTTTTTTTGAGAGGGAGTCTCACTCTCAAAAAAGGCTGGAGTGCAGTGGTGCAATCTCGGCTCACTGCAACCTCACAACCTCTGCCTCCCAGGTTCAAGTGATTCTCCTGCCTCAGCGTCCTGAGTAGCTGTGACTACAGGCATGCGCCACCATGCCCAGCCAATTTTTGTATTTTTAGTAGAGACGGAGTTTCACCATGTTAGCAAGGATGCTCTTGATCTCCTGATCTCGTGATCTGCCCACCTCAGCCTCCCAAAGTACTGGGATTACAGGCTTGAGCCACCGCCCGGCCATTTCAGATGTCTTTAAGAACACTTCATGACACAGGAAAATGCTCATCATGAAACACTAAATTTTTAAAAAATGGATACATAAATACTATATACTGCATGGCTACAATTTTGTTAACTACATGTACATTCCATTATAAAAAGAATAGAAGGAAATATATGTTATTTTCAGGGTCAGGATTCTAAATTACTTATATTTTTGCATTTGTCTAGTTTTCTATAATTCCAAATGCCCCATAATGAGATGGCTTTATATTTATAATCAGACAAATTAAATTCATAGAACTTTCTATTCCCTATGTATATAATATACATAGAATATTATACTGAGAACTTAGCTAATGAAATTATATGACCCTTCCTGATGACAATTTTGCATGGGTAGGTATTTTATTCCACAGAAGGAAATAAAGAACATTAACCCCATTCCAAAGCCACATAGAACAAGACTTCAGAACACAGCCAGTTTGGATCATTTAGCAGGTGCCTCGAAAACAGTAAGAAACACACATCACTATCCTCTTATACATCCTCATCCTAGCCGTTGGCAAAACACATGTCACATAGGAGGCAGTCATTTGTACGAATCGATCGCATAAGGATAGGGTAGACAACTAAATTCTCATGCTACACAAAACTCAACTATTCAAACAATGCACAGCAGCTGTCAACCAGCAGGAGAATTCTAACTTTATACATATCTTCATCAAATAGCCTTGTTTTTGTTGTTGTTGTTGTTGTTGTTTTTTAAATCAGGCTTTAGAGGGAAGGGAGACACAGTGAGAAGTAGAGGGAGCGAGGTAGAAGAAGGAAGAGAGAAAAGAGAGGAAGGGTGGAAAGTGGAAAATTTTCTGAGATAATCATTTTCAGTTGATGCTTTTCCTATTTAATATTTTGAAATACTATAAATTCCCTTAACATAGCTTAGAGAATGTTAGAAATTAAATCAGAGAAACGGTCATCTACATAAAAATAATACACTTTGGTTTTCAGTTGGTCCATTTTTTCAACAGTCAATTTTTTAACAGTCAAATTTTAAAATTTCCACTCATCTTTGGCATGACATCTTAAAAGGAAGGAAGGGATGTCGTGGAAGAGGCTGGGAGTCACGACCACACAGAAGTCTACAATTACACAGAGGCCTGGGTGTGTCATTTCCTTTTCTGGATCACAGTTTCATCTTCAGTAAATTATAAGGAAGGGACTACAGAAGTCTGATGATCCTCGGTCCCATCTGAATCTATCAACCTAAGAATAAAGTCATGTGTCACTTAACAACAGGGATAGGTTCTGAGAAATGTGTTGTTAGGTGATTTTGTCACTGAGCCCACATAAGAGTGTACTTAAACCTAGGTAAGTATGTATATTTTTACTAACATATTTTCATATGGAAAACCAAGTGTCCCAGTACCGTTACTGAATGTCAGTAACTTCCCCTACTTGATCTGCAATGACAACACCAACTGTCATGTATCGGGTTTCTATATATGCTCCATTATAATTTTATGGGACCAGAATCATATATGCAAACCATCGTTGGCTAAAACATCCTTGCACGGCACGTGACTGCACTTCACTGATTGGCCATTTGGGTATTTTAGAATTAGACGGGCTATCTACTACCACGTAGAGTGTTTTTTTACCCCTAGCACACGGCTCAATTTTAAACACAGTGAACCTCATAGAAACTCAGTAAATATTTGTTGCTGAATCAGTTAATAACTATATCACTGAGGTACAGCAAAGAAGAAAACCTAAATGTTATACTCTAAAAGCTGTAACTACTTTTTAATTTTACAGAGTAACCTGAATGAAACTCAACCAAAGCAAAATATGCAACTACAAACAAATTTTAAAAAATTAATGGCTTGCACTGAGACACGAAGAGAATGACTGCTGCTTAGGATAAATTAATGAACGTGTGAATGGCTCGCCTTTGGAAGACACAAAGTTCCCTATCTAACAAGCTGCAAGTCAAGTTGAGGAAGTGGGAAAATATCGAGAGAATTCAAATCAGAAACAAACAAAAAAACTGCCTAGCAACTTAATATTTAGAACTGTTGTCACCAAGTTGATATAAACTCTACCTCATGCTATCACAGAAAATGCAAGTACTGAGAGCCAACGAACAATTTTATGTGCCTAGAATTCATTTTAATATTATTTAAAAGCAGAGGGAGAAACTAGGTGATTATCTAAAATCACAACAGCCTTTATAAAACTTATTCAAGAGACTGAGTTATCTCACGATGTATTTATTTCTTTTGAGATGGAGTGTCACTCCTGTTGCTCAGGCTGGAGTGAAGAAATGGCGTGATCTTGGCTTAATGCAACCTCTGCCTCCCAGGTTCAAGTGATTCTCTTACCTTGGCCTCCCGAATAGCTGAGATTACAGGCACGGGCCACCACGCCCAGCTAATTTTGCATTTTCAGCAGAGTCAGGGATTCCCCATGTTGGTCAGGCTAGTCTTGAAATCCCAACCTCAGGTGATCCGCACACCTCAGCCTCCCAAAGTGTGAGCCACCACGCCTGGCTGCTTCCTATGTTTTTTGTTTCCTAAGTGCATTTAAAATCACCCACAAAGAAGAACTGTCCTTCGTTCACCCAACACCAGCTTAACAGTATTTAGCGGCCGGGCGCAGTGGCTCATGCCTGTAATCCCAGCACTTTGAGAGGCCAAGGCGGGTGGATCACGAGGTCAAGAGATCGAGACCATCCCGGTTAACATGGTGAAACCCCGTCTCTACTAAAAATACAAAAAATTAGCTGGGCATGGTGGCGCATGCCTGTAATCCCAGCTACTCAGGAGGCTGAGGCAGGAGAACTGCCTGAACCCAGGAGGCGGAGGTTGCGGTGAGCCGAGATCGCGCCATTGCACTCCAGCCTGGGTAACAAGAGTGAAACTCCGTCTCAAAAAAAAAAAAACAGTATTTAGCATCCATATAGAGATGATGTGTATTTTTTAAATTAACCACCATTTCCTGGATGCTTGAGGATTTGGGACTGGCCAAGAAATCTTGAAAATATTCAACTGTGTTTCACAATTTTTGAATAAGCTAGAATCTTTGATGCTTTCAGGTAATCTGAAAGGCAGATGAACCCATCAAAGACTATCTATATTAGTAAAAGGTAAAGGTGATGCCAGACATGGCTCAGGCTCAGACTTTACTAATCTAGAGACTATGTTAACCACACCAAACTGTAGACTTTAGATGATTAAAATCAACATATTCTAAGATAGGCTTGTAAACACATCCTGCTTTCCTCCCTGCCTTTTATTTAAACTGCAAATCTCCAAACCATCAGATTAGACACTCCGTCAAGAGAGACGAAATGCCCAGGATTCCTTTTTCCCTGCTCACAGGTTGTACTATGACCCACACTTCACAAAAATGAGTGCAAGGGGTGGGGAAAAATGTGGTAACCATAACAAACAAGAATGTTGAACAATTACTATTCCTGGAAAAATAATACAAGCCACCTAAGTTCAGCAAGCAGACTGGTAGTTACATAAAGCCAGTAAATATGATAGGAGTGAGAGTCTAACGCTCCTAACTAAGGTCATCAGTGACTTCCATGTTGACAAATCCAATGGTCAGTTCTTTGTCATCATCTTTTTTGACAGCTTGGCAGAATTTGATATGGCTGACAACTCTCTTCTCACTTATTTTTATTTTTTATGTTTATTTATGTATTTATTATTATTATTATTATTTGGAGAAAGTCTTGCTCTATAGCCCAGGCTGGAATGCAGTGGTGCGATCTCAGTTCACTGCAACCTCCACCTCCCAGGTCCCCGGTTCAAGCAATTCTCCCACCTCAGCCTCCCGAGTAACTGGAAATACAGGAACACACCACCATGCCCAGCTAATTTTTGTATTTTTAGTAGAGACGGGGTTTCACCATGTTGGCCAGGCTGGTCTTGAACTCCTGACCTCGTGATCCGCCCACCTTGCCCTCCCAAAGTGTTGGGATTACAGGCATGAGCCACTGCACCTAGCCTAGTTTTATTTTTTATTTAGAGACAGAATCACTGCACCCTATCACCCAGGCTAGAGTGATGTGGTTATTCACAGGCAGGATCATAGCACACTGTAGCCTCCAACTCCTGGGCTCAAGCAATCCTCCTACCTCAGCCTCCTGAGTAGCTAGAACTACAGGTTTGAGCCACCATGCTCAGCTTTCTCTCCTCCTTTAAACACTTTTCTCAGTGCGTTTCTGGTTCACAATCTCAGAGTTTTCATCCCATCTCTGATGTTTCCTGTTCTTAATATTCTACGACTAAAATTTTTAATGGTGTTGGCTTTTTATTTTTATTTTACTTTTTTGAGACAGAGTCTCACTGTGTCCCTCAGGCTAGCATATACTGATGCGGTCATGGCTCGCTGTGGCCTCAAACTCCTGGGCTCAAGCAATCCTCCTGCCTCGGCCTTCCAAGTGTAACTGGGACTACAGGCACACATCACCATGCCCAGCTAATTTTTTTTTTTTTTAATGTAGATACAGAGTCTCATTATGTTACCCAGGTTGATCTCAAACTCCTGATCTCAAGAGCTCTTCTGAGATCCTGGAGCTCCTCTCTTCTTTATATAACACTGCTTCTTTGGTGAGTTCAGTCAGTTTTATGCCTTTAGGTATCACTTGCATGCTTATAAATCCTCAATTTATAGACCAAGCTAGGACACTTCCAGGACGATACATCCAAATGCCCACTTGGCATTTAAGTCTGGGCGAATAATAAATAGCTCAAACCTCCCATGTCTACAGCTGTACTCCTGGTCTGCCTTGCTTACCTCCCTCTACACCCCAAAACTGCTCCATCTACTGTCTGCTGTACTTCTGTAATGGGAGCACCACCTTCTGTCAGTCCCTTAGAACAGAAAACATTTGCCTTCTGTCTCCT
The DNA here is from genome assembly GCF_009761245.1 of Sapajus apella. Lineage (NCBI taxonomy): Eukaryota > Metazoa > Chordata > Mammalia > Primates > Cebidae > Sapajus > Sapajus apella. Next base: position 22,368,989 of record NW_022436963.1, read on the forward strand.
CTGCTCTGTCCATAGGAATCCATCCGTGAATCTTATTGATTATGCCCCATCATTCAAGACAAAAATCTTGGAGTCATCTATGATGCAACTCTTTCAAACACCCCATCAATTTCACTAGGAAATCCTTTCGTTCACATTTAAATAAATTCCAAATTCAACAACTTCTCACCACCTCCCCTGCCACTGTGACCCTAGCCATCATCATAGCTCACTAGGACTATTCCAGTGGCCTCCTAACAGGTCTCCCTGCCTATGACCTCATCTGCCCACAGTCTCTTTTCAAAACAGCTCCCAGAGTGGTCCATTTAAAAAGCATGAGTGAGATCTCGCTCTACCTCAAAGACCCTCAATGGCTCCCTAATAGGAGTACAAAAAGCCCTAACGCGCTACTTAGTCTGGCCCTGTTACATGTTTATGTTGTCTCCTGCTACACCGTGAGTGGTTTTAATCCAATAATCTGCACTCAGAAGTGCTCCAAAATCCAAAGCTTTGTGAGCACAGATACGACATTCAAAGGAAATGCTCACAGGCGCATTTCAGATTTGGGATTTTGGGGTTAAGGATGCCCAACTGGTAATGCAAATATTATAAAATCTGAAAAATCCAAAATCAGAAATATTTCTGGTCCCAAGTACTCCAGATAAGGGATAATCAGCATGTACTCTCCCCTTAAGGACACTGTTTCAACAATGCTGGCTGACTTGCCCTCTTTACGAGAGGCCATGTCTTTGCTCAACTTACCTGGACTTACCCCGATCACCCTATTTACATTGCAACCCTCCACTCTGACAATGTGACCTCCCTTATCCTTTTATATTTTCTCTACAGCATCTATCAGCATGCCCTTGTTTATCATGCTTCCCTGCTTGTCCACTCCCCCAAAGCAATGAGTAGGGGGCTTGGTGGCTGTGCTGTCCGCTGCCATATCCACCAACACTGCCCAGCAGACATACAATGCCTGCCACATATGTAACTGTGACATTTTTTAGAGGTAAAAAGAAACAGCTGAAATGAATTTTAATAATTTATTTTATTTAACCTAATTTTTCCAAAATGATCATTTCCACATGTAATTGATGAAGAAAAATTATCAAATATTTCACATTCTTTTTTCCATACAAAGGCTTTGAAATACTTTGTAGATTTTACACTGCATACCCAAGTTTGGGCTAACCACGTTTCAAGTGTTCAGTAGCCACAGGTGGCTAGTGGCTTCCACATTGGACAAGGCAGGTCAAGAACGATGCCTGGCATACAGCAGGCACCTAATAAAGACGTGGTGAATAAACAAATGAAGAAATAAATCCAATCTGCAGAAAGAACTACTTTACATTGCAAAGACAGTACTCATATGTTTTAAAAGTTTCACTGCATGCACATAAAATCCATACTACATGTGATAGATTCTGATTTTGTTTTTTATTTTACTGTATTGTAGGTTTGTTCCTTCTCTCTCTTTGAGACAGAGTCTCGCACCAGGCTGGAGTGCAGGGGCACAATCTTGGCTTACTGCAACCTCTGCCTCCTGGGTTCAAGCAATTCTGCCTCAGCCTCCTGAGTAGCTGGGACTACAGGGGTGCGCCACTATGCCCAGGTAACTTTTGTATTTTTAGTAGAGATAGGGTTTCACCATGTTGGCCATGATGGTCTTGATCTCTTGACCTCAAGATCTACCTGCCTCAGCCTCCTAAAGTGCTGGGATTACAGGCGTGAGCCACTGCTCCTGGCCGCTTATTCCATTTTTTAAAAGTCTTGGGTATAACCCACTACACTGAATCCTTAATCCACAAACTGGTTCCAATGGCCATTTTGAAAATATCTGGTCTAAATAAACTTTAAAGTATGAAATTTGTAATGAATGTATATTAGAGTATTTCCTCTGGTCTCCAGAGGCTGCTGAGGACCCTCTGAAAGGGAAACAGACCAACCTCCAGAAAAAAAAAAGACTAGAGGAAAGGGTGAGCACGTAAGTACCCCGACAAACCACAGACTGCAATAATCACAGTCCATCCAACAATGGGAGGTTTCTCTTATTAAAAAGGAATTTTATTTTACTATCTATTTATTTATTGGGACAAAGTCTCCCCTCTGTTGCCCAGGCTGGAGTGCAGTAGCGCGATCTTGGCTCACTGCAACCTCTGCCTCCCAGGTTCAAGCAATTCTCTTGCCTCAACTTCCCAGGTAGTTGGGACTACAGGCATGCGCCATCATGCCCAGCTATTTTTTGTATTTTTAGCAGAGACAGGGTTTTGCCATGTTGGCCAGGATGGTCTGGAACTCCCAATCTCAAGTGATCCACTTGCCTTGGCCTCCCAAAGTGCTGGGATTACACGTGAGAGCCACTGTGCCCGGCCTAAAAGCTAATTTTAAATAACTGATCACACTCTCAGATAATTAACAGAACATCTAATTACCTTTAATTATATACTACATACATACCAATATACAAAATTCAAGAGAAGATTTGCATGATGTCCATCCTTTATAAAAGGGTGAATCGACAAGGGCAGAAAGACTTCATGTTTTTCATTTTTCTTCCCCACCCCATGCAAAGTTCATAGAAGTACAATATAGTCCAGATCCGTGGCAGAGAGGAACAAACTGAAATGATTCATTTTCATTTCATATTCACAAAGTCCCTTCCACCAATAGTCTTTTTAAAAGATACCACAAACTTCAAATCCAAATTCAGCAATGGTTACTAATTGTCACTACAGCTTCAACTTTTAAAGGATCAAATAAAATAAGGATTCCATCTTCGGTGCACTATTTGCTTCTTTGAGGTCCTGGGTGTTACTAGATACTGACGGGGTATGCCCACAAGGTTAGCACAGAAGTGCTACCCTTTACAAGGTTTTGTTTTGTACAGTTAAGTTTCAACTTTCTTTCATAAGTTTTGGAATTGCCAAGGAAAGGCTCTATTTCCTACACCTCTGGTCCGTTGTTAAGTTGCCACCTAACATGAGGGGTTTTTTTTCCTAAAATGCTCAAGGTGAGCAGTTGGAATATTCATGCTCTTGGCAGATAGAACAGCAAAAACAGCATTTAAAAAACAGATATGGATATAGCGGTTCAGTGGTGTGAGCCTGCAGTCCAAGCTACTCAGGAGGCTGAGGCAGGAAGATCTCTCAAGCCCAGGACTTCGGGCCTGCAGTAAGCTATGATTGTACCTATGAACAGCCACTGCAATCCTGCTTGGGCAACACAGCCAGATCCCACTTCTTAAAAAAATAAAAATAAAAATAAAAAGATAGATAAAACCATTTGTTATTTGGTTTTGTATTTTTGATTGTTCACTGTGCAAAATATGGTTATTTGATAATTGCTGCAAATAGTGTCTTTACTACTAAATATGCCTTCATGTACATTTCAACAAGTGACTTCTGCTGGAAAAAGAACTCTATTGAGCATATTTCTGTGGAAATCAATATTTAAGAAATTTTTTTTCTTTGAAACTAACATTCAAGAGAGACAGCTCTTGTTTACAGAGTAACTTAGTTTAGCATTATGGCTAACAATGTTTAAAAACAGCTAACTTAAAATGCAAACATTTAAATTCTGATGTTTAACTGTTGAGAGGCCATGTCAGTCTACGGAAATTCACACAGCATGAGAAACAGTAATTTTTCCCCAATTCTGTCCCTTGTAAGAATATTTCAAGCAACCATTCTCTTAGATTTAAAAATAAGAACTAATGAAGTTTTAAGACAGTTAAAGATTTTAAATGCCTGGATGAACCTTGAAAACATTCTGCTAAGTGAAATAATCCAGTCACAAAAGTCTGTGGGATTCTATTTCTATGAAATATCCAGACTAAGTAAATCTATACAAACAGAACGTACATTCATTGTTAGCAGAGGATGGGTAGAGGGGAGAACGCAGTGTAAGTGCTAATGGTTACTGGCTTTTTTTTCTTGGGCGATGAAATATTCTAAAACTGAGCTAGATGGTTGCAACTCTGATCACATTAAGAACTATTGAAAAGTAAGTACACATTAAATGGGTGAGTTGTATTGTATGAATTATATCTCAATAATCCTGTTAACAAAAACTTAACATGCCTGATAATATTCACAACAGCATCCAACGAAATCAAGTTGATCTCACATATCTTCCATACAATGCTAAAACACATAATTCCCGACACCCTGCCTCCTTGTTTTACAACACTTCTCAAAGCAACCCATTGCCCTTCCTAACACCCATCATCATCATCATTCATGTATGCCTGCCCCTCCAGAATATAAACTCTGTGAGGACAGAGACCATGTCCTTCTTACACGGTGGTATCATCTCAGCACCTAAGCACACACTCACCAATAAACATCTGCAGTAAGAATTAATATATGTGTGTATGTACATACATCTGTATGAATGAATGAATGAATGAATGAAATTACTAGATTGGAGCAACTCAATCAATGAAGTACTTGTATTCTACTTGTCCCCTTAAATCTATTTGCCAGTTCTCCCTAGGCTCCTGGGCACCCACGTAGAGGCATTTCCCAGCATTCCTCAAAGCTTGCTGGGGCCTTATGACCATAATCTTACCAGGCAAGTGGCAATGAGTGGGATGTATACAATGTTTAACTCTTTTGATTAAAAGAAAATGGCTTGCTTTGGATGTCTGCAGAGTGCCACAACGACATAGCTTCAACCCTATGATAAGGACAAAGCCTCAAGGGAGGAGAGTGAGGATGGATGGAAAGAATCTGCCCAGATAAGCTGCACTCCCAGGTTGCTTCATGAGAGAAGTACATTTCTATTTTATTTAAGCCATTTTACGTTGGGGTCTCTTTGTTACACCAGCCTAGTCTTTACACTGACTGTTACAACTCAGGCATGAATATATTCTCTCTGTGTGTGTAGGGCGGGGAGGGTGTTAAGGAGCATTGCAATGCTTAACTAAATTGATCACATTTCAGCCAATGCGGTCACCTGGTAACTCAAGGAAGACTGTCTTACAGTGTCTTCATAACAACTTCCTTAATTAACAGTTACATAATTCAAATGCTGAATACTAGGAAAAGGTTGTTTTGAATGGGTTAAGCTCAGAATTGCTGTTGTCATTAAGTAAATATTCAAGTCATTAACATATATACTTTTAAAAGAACTGATAAGTATATTTCAAATAACTGAATAGCATTTTAGCTTTATTTTTCACCAAGAAATAATTTATAATATGTAAGACACAATGAATGTTATTTACAAGGATGCATTTACATAGTTCCTTCATCTAATCTAAAACAGCTCAAATTAGGGATGGGGGTAGAGGGGTGGAAACTGCAATGATTATACTTCTTTTTGATTGTTTTTTAATTTTCTCTCAAATAACTTGACTGAAAAAAAAAAAACAAAAAAACAAAAAAACGAACCAATACATAAAATGTGAAGTTTGGAGATGCCTAATGTTTAAAAATAACCATTTTAATTGTAATCTATACAGGCTTGATGATTATCTGCAACTCTCAATGCCATTCAGAATTGAATATAAGATGATGAATTTTACAAATTGGATTTGAATTTTAAGCAAATGCATGTGGGTAAATTGTCAACGGTGAGAGAAGGCAGGGAAAAATGCCACATAAACCTTTATTAGATCACCAAACCAAGGCAGCCAGAATAGAATGACATCAATATAACTGTGACCAGTGCACCTCTCTTTAGTTTCCATCTTGACATTCTGGATGACCTTGGATAAATTATTTATCATCTACGGGACCATTTTTCCAGTCTGTAAAGTGGGGATTATAAGAATTGCCAGCTACCTCTTAGGAATGCCAGCAACCAGACCCATTTCGTAAAGCGCTCAGATCTAGTTGGAAGAAAATTGCTATATCACTACTGAGTATGATGACTGTGATTTATGATTCTTCAGACCTTAGAATCTAAATTTGAAAAATGACTTCATCTGGTTTTCTGAATTTGCCTGGTCACTTTTATGTATATAATCAGTTACTCCCATAGTACCTTTGTAAGCATATTTATGTGCATCTATACTGACTGTTAATAATTCCCAGGTTTCAAATTTGGGGCATGGTATTTACTGAGAAGCTCCTGGCATCTGAAGTCTACATGCTTCTTGTAGTGTGAAAGATGATGTTGATTTTTTTGCCCATTGCCAAATGGCAAGGTTTTCTCATTTAAGGGTTACTCATCAGGAAGAAACGCTAACCACTATGCTCACTTTCAACATCTTTTAAATTTTTTATTTCGAACAAATCTTCTATTTCTATGTAAGAGATCAAGATATATACAAATTAGTCTTTGAAAGATCTTTGACCTTGTCCAAAGGTAAAAATGACATAATTTATTACTTGAGTCTATATACCCTAATTTACTTCTCCCCAAAATTTGAAATTGGCATCAAAACACAGATGGAATGGATACTATAAAAGGAAAAAAAAGTGTTAAGTAATGAAATGTTCACTCGGAATAGGAATACTGAAGATTATGTATGACACACTCTGGAATCTGTCCCCTCCAAATCTCATCTTGAAATCTGATCCCCAATGTCAGAGGAGGGGCCGATAGGAGGTGTCTGGGTCGTGGGCAGATCTCTCATGAACGGCCCAGTGCCCTTGCCAAAGTAAAGACTGAGCTCTTGCTCTATTAGTTCATGAGAAATCTGGTTGTTAAAAAGAGTCTGGCACCTCTTCCCTCCAAGCTTCCTTTTTTCCTTGTCATGTGACATGCTTGTCCCAAACTTCCCCTTCTGCCATGACTGGAAGCTCCCTGAGGTCCTTACTAGAAGTAGGTACTGGTGCATGTTTCTTGTACAGTCTGCAGAATTATGAGCCAAATAAATTTCTTTTCTTTATAAATTACCCCAGACTCAGGTATTCCTTTACAGTAACACCAAACACACTAAGACAATGTACACAGAACAAAATCAAAGACAACAGAAAAAGCTGAAAGTAGAGAACCACTACAGAGACTGCGCATATAAAATACTTTTATGATCCAGAAATTTTACAACGGGGGGCCTTATTTGCATGATATTAAATAATATAATAGATCATGCACTTGATCGTAATTATAAAGAAAGCAATTTTTTTTTGTAAAATAGACTATCTTTCTTAGTCAATGCCAATGACAAATTTCTAGACCCATTTCTTTCCAAATTTTCCCTTGACATATTTTTTACTTTCAATAATATCATAGAATTTGTGGGTGTAGGGACTATAATTCCATTTTCAGGTAAGAGGTGAAAGAATGGACATTTTAAAGATATTGAGTCAGAAGAAAAATAATTCATGCTTATAGGTGATTACAAAGAACAAAAAAAAACAAATGAAAATCCATCAGTGAAGGTCTTATTTTGGAGCTGAACAGATAAGGCAACTCTCAAGGTGAACTTTCCATCTGTCCTACCACTTTTTCAGCTTTGTGTAATCATAATTTTTTTTTTGAAATAGAGTCTCCCGTCACCCAAGCTGAAGTACAGTGGTGCAGTCCTGGTTTAGTGCAACCTCTGCCTATTGGATTCAAGTGATTTTCCTGCCTCAGCCTCCAGAGTAGCTGGGTTACAGGCACCCATCACCATGCCCAGCTAATTTTTGTATTTTTAGTAGAGATGGGGTTTCACCGTGTTCACTATACTTCACCAGGCTGATCTCGAACTCCTGACTCAGGTGATCCACCTGCCTCAGCCTTCCAAAGTGCAGGGATTACAGACATGGGCCACTATGCCTGGCCTGTTTAATCACAATTTTTAGCTTCACCAGAAACCTCTGCTAACAGCAGGAGATGAGTTACACATCTGGCACCACTTTGCATGAGGACTATCTTGGATTGAGATCACTCTGTGAGATTATAGAGACCAGGAGACAGCAAATTACCACCTTGCTGAGTAGCTGCAATGGAGGCTGAATGCTTCCCCAAGTACAAAATATATACTATGTGGCCCTTGACAGAAAAAGTCTGCAAACCCCTAATATAGATTAACCCCTTCCTTTTAAAGATTGAAAAATTGAGCCTGAGCAAAGGGAAGTGTCTTGCTCAGAACTGATAATCCCAATGATTGGCTGGGAATCAATTCCTTCCACGCTGAAACATCTGAAACATATGTTTGTCCCCTTTGGAATACAATTAGGTGGATCCTGCAAAGGTTTCATTTAAGTAAAATATACGGTGAAATGATGTAAGTCTGATTTTAAATGTGCCAGAATGCAACTACAAAAACAAATCCATACCCTTTATATATATGCATTCTAGAACCCCCAAGCCCCAGGTGAGATTTATCAAAAAATGATCAAAGATTCTTCACATTATGAAAGTTTCACAAAAAACTTTGTTCAACTCAATAAGAAGTCTGTATCTGACAAATACATAAACTTTAGTAAAATCTGAGCAAAGGCTTTGTTCAACCATGCTGGCAGGTAACCTGTTTTTAGACAGACACAAATCAACTAAATCCAATGGAACTATTAAAGGCCAAAAATTCTAAAAGAAACGAAGATGCTACTACTTGAGAAATATCAGATGTTAAAAGGACCTGCAGGATTATCTTGTGTAAGATGATCATTGCCTTTAACAGAGAGGTACTTTTGAAATTACGTAAATATGTAGGTAGCATTCATAACCATTTTAACTGGAATGCTTTTTCATCCCCCCTCCCAAAAGCGAATTTGAGAAAATTAAATTTGGCTTTAATTCATTAAGCTACATTAGTCTCTCTGAAAACTTCTAATTTTAAAAGCAAGTACTCATTTGATTTTCAAGCAAGGTCAAGAGAACAAGGCAGCCTAGTGCTGACATTACAGGGATATGTCCCACACTGCTCAGCAGTTATATCAATGTGGCGTGTTGCTATGGTGCCTGACTGTTAATTTCTGAAAGAAGGTGATTATAAAGCCGCCAGATGAACATCAATCGGATGACACCACTTCAGCACACAATACTGACATGCGTTACTCTTGTTTGCAGCAAGTTAATTTTATGAATCACCACTTTTGTGATGTGAATATTCCTTTCTAACTTTAAACCTACCAAGTCAACAAGCAAAAAATAAATTTACAAAATAAAAATAAGTTCAGCTTCAACAAACAGATGAGACTTTGATAATATTTGGGGGGAAAATGTGAATCTGTAGACCATTTCTTAAGGGCAACCGTTTTTCTTAGGACCTCCAAAAATGTGCCACATATGTACTTACTTGGAAATAAATACATGTTTATTTGACAAATACGGAACAAGAAACAACTAAATTAAAATGCCTGGAAGGCAAAAGACACAGCAGCCTTACAGACAACTTTACTAATCACATTTGCATTTACCTTTTTTTTGGCTTCTGTAAAGCAATCTTCAGTTATAGTCACCTCAAAAGGTCACGTCTTACCCTGAAAACAAAAGAGAACAACAAAATCTGAATGTCAAGAGAAGTAGCAACCACCTCTGCCAAGGACAGGCAGGAGCAAAACAACAAAAGAACTCAATTCTATTTAATGGCAAATGACTTTCAGGGTTAATAAAAACAAGTCCCAAGAACCTCTACTTATCTGGACCATATGCCTTTGAGCTCTTCAGGCAACAAAATCAACTTGGAGGGAAAAAGTCGAGGTGAAACATTTCAAATTTTGTTATCAACTGTTTCTCATCTTGTTGTCTATCAATTCATTTTCACGTGGAATAATACGTGACTCACAGGCCTTTGTTTTTGGAAACCAGACTGCCACTTGAACGTGTCCGTGTTTGGTTAACATCCACAACATCTCTTATTTCATTAAAGCAGAGGCTTATTTTTTTTCCCTTTCGGAAGAGAGTTAGTTCTTGTAGACAAGATGCTTTCTGCCACTTTGGACCTTTCAAGATGAATGAAAGCACAATTTTCAGTTTGGGGAGTGGCAGAGAGTTAATTGCTGGTGAAAGCTGTTCACAGAATGTTTTTCTCTTAGCATGTATCTACCAGATCTACTAAGTTAAATAAAAAGGGTTCATGTCACACGAAATAAACAATTGAAATCAAGCTTCCTAAAACACAAAGAAACCATGGAACGCATTTTACCCCACATCTACTCCTGCATCTGCATCCTACCATATGCAAAACAGTGTTAATCCTCTAAGAAACATTACAAGCTGCCTCTTTCTGCCCATGTAACTGGGATCAGCATATGGCACAAGTGAAAAGAAAAACATTTGTTTATTAATTTAGATCAAGTTACTAAGAGGGTAGAAGATGCATTCCACAACCATTGACCAAATGCTCATATAATTTTTAAGGTAGCAAAATCATATCATCACTGTACTAAAATGTTAATATCTTTTTGCTCACTCTTCAGAATAATATGTAATGAAGTGGTTTAATTTTATAGGAATATATCCCTGCTTATCCCTCTGCCGTCAGCCCTGAATGTGGAAAGGCAAACATCATTGGGAAGAGTAAAATCTTATTTCACTAGGGCTAAAAATTTGAAAGTGGCACTTTGGTGTGTACTATCTTTGAGGAATTGATCTGAGGCCAATTTATGACATTTCCACAAGCAAGTGTATGCAGATTCTTGCCATTAAGATTGGAAAAAGACGCAGGCTCTGAGTGAAATCATAATTTTCATGTTTACTGTAAGAGGAAATTGGAGGTTTTCACCATAAATGTTCACCATTTGGGTGGGGGAAAACCCTAGGTCTGGGACTTAAAATTACTATTTTGCAGCCTGACCAAAAACCTTTTTGTTTTTACACAAAACAATTCAAATTGAAAATGAAAATCGTGTGCTTTATTGCTGATGTATGTCCCCAAGATTGGTTTCTCCAGTGGTGAGAAGTCTATTTCAGGGCAAGCGATGATAAGAAAGAAAAACAGAGCAAAGATGGTCAGGTCCTCAAGGCAGAGCAAAGATCTGCAGCGCCCCACTCTACATAAATAAAAGCTCAGTAGATACACAGCACACACCAGAAATTCCTACCTCTACCACTCATCAAATCTTAAATGCAAAGCAAGTGAACTTTGGCAGATCCTACTCAATTCAAAGCAAGAACGCCTTTTTCTCTCTCCTTTTTACTTGAGATGTTCTCCAATACATGCACTGTAAACTAATTTATATGTTTATCTATTGAGCTGTGTCTATTTTTGCATGTTTGGCAGTCAGACCTATAGTATTAGACTTTGCAATGCAGATGAGGTTTGCTATCATATAGGCCTGGCAAACAACTGGACCTCATTAAAATTTAATTAAAAAAAAACAACTGCTGAAAATGCCTCCTTTGAATAAAGTTATCTCCAGTGCTGCATTTGAACCTGCAGAACATTTTCAGGTAAACACTAGACCTGTTTTTCTGCTCACCCATCCACACAGTATAGTGTGTAAGAGAACACTGAACAAAAGTAGAAGGTGGTTCAGCCTCAGATTTTACAAGTATCATTTTTTCCCTCTAGGAGTGCTGGGGGAAGAATTAACAACAAAATTCTACAACTTACCCTCCAACTTAAAAATACTGAAACAATACGAAACTGACTACATTTAATTTTTACTTACACATAAAAAAACTGGCAGTGGTATATAATCTCTATCTTTTTCCATTTTGAAGGTCCATAAATTTTGGTGCACATGCACGTTTGAGCACTGACTCATTTACTGCTGTTGATTTTCGTTTTTGGAGAAAGTATACATTAACAAAGTAATCTAAAAGACATTTTTCTAGTTTTGCTGAGAAAAGATTAATAGTTCAACAGCTGTTTGCCATCACGCTAAATGAAATGAAATGTGTCAATATAATAGACAAGAAAATTAAGGGGTAGTACTGGGCCCAGAGTCCGCATCATTAGTAGCTTAGAAGAATTGGAAACCATCAACTAGCAGAAAAATATGCATTTCATTTTTTCCAAAGCATAAAACTTCCCTTTCCAAAGCTATATTTGCTATTTTCTTCAATCACTTTTACTGATCGAATAGATGAACTATTTACCTGAATACTTACTGGCAGCAAAAGCACCAAAACTCAAATTAAATGATTATGCAAAGCTTTTACGTAAAAAAAAAAAAAAAAAAAAAAAGATAAAAGAAATGCATTCCCCTCCAGCCCACTTGTCTTCTTTTAAAAAATGCTGTCTCCATACGAATTGCGTTTTTTTTTTCTTTTTCTCTTTCTTTTTTAAGTTTCCTACTGGTTTTAGGTTTTAAAAGTGAGCCAAGGATACGGTAAACAGAAATTACTTATTTTCCTTTATGTCATTCTCTGTAACAATTAAGACCCTGTGAACACTAGAATTGTTCCATGGCCTCTTCACCATTGATTGCAACAGTATCATTTACCCAAGCTACACGGTGACCACACCAAATTTCAAATATGACCTCTAGGCTTCGACCAGTAATGTACATTCCTCTTTTTCTACCTCCCCAACCACCCCTCCTCCTTAATTAGGACTATTATTCTAAAGGAACCCTCAGATTATTACAGTGTTGCAATATCATATTCTCTATGGGTATTTTTGCCCTAAATTTAATCTGTGTGACATGTAATACAGAGTGTCCACTATTATATCCTACTTGGAACCGAGTTGCAGATAAGTGTGGAGGTGCAATCTCATTTCACAAAACTGAAAAAGAAGAATCTCGGCTCTTTTTTGCCTGTTGATAGCATTTCCCCCTTCCCTTTCTTGACAGCTAAAATAAATTATTTGCATTAAGATTTCTGCATTATATTTCATTTCATATAATTGTGCAAAAGCAACTCTGAAGGATGCCCAACATAGTTCATCTCAACCTTCAGCCCACCCAATACTGGCTGAGAACCTACTGTGTGCCAGTCTTATTAAAGATGAAAAGATGAGCAAAGCGAGCCCCTGGGTGGTGATGAAGGGGGCAGTTCAGTAGGTCTACGGCTAGAGACTCTTTCCTACTAGGAAATCCACAAAGGAACATGGTTCAAACTTTCTATACCCCCAAATCCTCCAGTCAAAGGGCCTGTACTTCATTTGCAAAAACTGGTCCAAATAGGCCAATTTCCAAGAATTTTCTGCCTTTTAAAGTAGGAAATCTTATCTCACATGGGCTTTAATATCTTGTTTTTCAGAAACTTCTTAGAAAACAGAAGGACATCAACATATATTTGATGATTGAAAAATATAATACAAGGGTCACGTTATTTTCTGTACTTAAGAAAATCTGGCTGGGTGTGGTGGCTCAACGCCTGTAACCCCAGCACTTTGGGAGGCTGAAGTGGGTTGATCACGAGGTCAGGAGTTCAAGACTCAGCCTGGCCAGGATGGTGAAACCCTGTCTCTACTAAAAATACAGAAATCAGCTGGGCGTGGTGGCAGG
>NW_022436963.1:22382347-22408457 GCF_009761245.1 Sapajus apella
AAAAAAAAAAAAAAAAAAAAGGTGGGGAAGAGAGGGAATGAAGAAAAAAGGAAAGAAAGAGGGAAAAAGAAGAGAAAAACGGGGGAAAAAGAAAGTCAAAGAATAAAGGAAGGAAAAAGGAAAGAACAGGAAGGAAGAAGCTGCTGTGTAGTCAGGGTCTCTGAGACCAGAGGCAAACCTGGACGCTCTCCAGGCTTGTAGCTTCACAAACACTGTACTTCTTTTACTTGTCTCTATCAAAGAAATGTGCGACTTCGAATCCATCATTCTCCAAATCTCCCTCCTACCCCTGCAAGTAACATTTTCCTTCCTTTCTCCTCATCCTCTAGGACCCTCATCAGATCATACTGCCTAACTTTGGAGTCCCTTCTAGTAGGGCAAAAACCGAAAATATTATATACTAAGCCATGTGGTGTAGGCAACCCCAGTGGAAGCTTCCCCCTGAAATTACTTCTGGCTGGCACCTCCCCCCCCCATAACTCCACATGGTCCCATCTCATTTGGAAAAATGACTCTCCCCTACCTTACAGAAAAGGAAAACCCTGGCTGTGGTCATGTGAAAATATTTTATAGGTATCCTTTAACAGCCTTTAAATGTTGAAACCTAAAAACAATATTTGCTGTTTTCCCTTTGAAGCTCTAACAAAGCCTTTGTTTTAGATTCACCTTTGGTGTGCAATAAGAGTTAATAATCAAATCCATCCCAACCCCCACAAATGTTAAACAAAAAGATAAAAGAAATGCAAATAGCTATTGTCATGGAAAGTTAAAGTACCTGTCTGTATTTTTAAGTGAAAACTATTATCTCTATCAATCAAAATTTAAGAATACAATAGCGCTAATCACAGAAGGTGCTCTGACGGAGTTACTTTCCCTCAAAAAAAAGTATTTTTCCCCTTAAAAACCAAGTATAAAAGTCATATACTTACAATTAGATAGAGTATTTGTAATTTTGTTATTAAAAACCTTCAGCAGCCTCACTGTTAATAAATGCTTCTAAGTCTCTAGACTGATTTGTACCCAAGAAGACACAAGTCCCTACATATTTTAATAAGGTTGATGAAATTTTATTTAAATTCTCACAGTTTCCAACCTGCGGGGGAACAGCACACTCTTCTGTTGAAAAGAGTTACTCAAACAGAGGCAACAGTTAACTGGTCATGAAAACTCCTTCTTTTAGAGGCTGGACATAATTCCCGCACCCTGAAATATCTTCACACAGGACATATCTTCCTCGGATGGTTCACCCTTGTTAATTGTGGCAACTTATTTTTGAACTAACACTCTACCCTCAAAAAGAAAGCAGAATACCCCATCCTACCCCAGAATGATTTGAGTGTACACTACGTGAATTTCTCCGAGTCTTTTTTTAAAAATTCACTTTAAAAAAAGACAGGATTAGCCCCTGAATATGGTGCTTTCTAAAGACAGTACAGGAACAAAAAATAGCAAGACCCCAGATAGTAAAACAAACAGCTCAAGATTAAAATTCCTAGAGCAAACAGTTAAGCCAGGATGCCATTATGCACACTGAGCCTGGATGATGTCTCCTCCACCGTGGGGCCAAGAGGCTGTCATTTTCCCCCTAGCAAGATCAGATTTCCTTCCCTCCCGACCGCCTCTCTGAGCATCATGGCCAACATCTCTAGTGTGCTATTAATATCAATGAAGAGACGATTCGATTTCCACAGAAGAAAACCCTTCCTATTCCGGCGCAGACCTTCAGGGAGGACCCTGGCCCGGGTATAGACAATACAGCGGCAGAGTTTCTGTTTTCTTACAGTTCAGTCTTACACACTGTTTGAAGGCTTTTAGCAAACAATGGCAGCATTATCTGCAGGATAGTTACAAAACAGGATTTGTTAGGACAAAGAATAATAAAGCTGCTCTCTCTCTTTTTTCTTTTTAATTCCCTCTAGTCCTCACGAGCCTTTCTCTGCTAGTCCAAAATTCAGCCACATTTCCTAAGAGGCACCTGTACTTGTCTATTTCAGTGCAGCCAGAAGCTGACAACGGCCCAGGAACCAGGACTGCTTTCAGGAGGCGCCCAGAAGGGCAGCAAAGTACCCTCTCAACATTAGTAAAATGAAACAAAAGTGTCAGCCTTGGCTTCGCACACACTTACCCGTTCATGGTGAGGAGGCAAAGCTTTGGGGCGGGAGAGGCAATTTTCACACAACGGAAGAAAGTTGAGAGTTTGTAAGGGAGAAACTACAGGCGCTTGGAAGCCTGCTGGCTCTCAGGGCTCCCGGGCTGGCGGCAGTGTGAGGAAGGACTGAAGGTATGTGGGCTAAACACAACAAAAGCCACTGCCTTACTCTAGATTAAATATGCAGGAAGAGGCCCCTTTGCATAAACACAAACACTCAGCAAATGAATAACTGGCTCAATCAGACGCCCGCTGTGCCTTCTACCTGTCCTAGCTCTGACAGGAGACACTGCCTGTTCCAGGGGACACCACTAAACAGGAGACAGTTAAATGTTATGTTGCTATAATAACAATTAAAATGAATTGCATTCATTAGTAATTAAGAACTCACTCGTGGAAGGGGGTAGTGCTATTGTTGTATCTCCAGCTATTCCAAAAAAAACTTGTGGTATACCCATCCCTGGAGTTCTACTGTGGGTTCCACTGCAATCTCTAACCTTCAATGAGAGTTTTAAACAATCAGGTTGTTTAGTCGCAATTTAAGGTCAGAGATATACATCTTGTTTCTCTGCTTTGTCACATTATAAGTTGATTCTTGTGACTCTGTACCTACAGAAAGATCTGTTTTATATATGTACATAAAGTGTACATATAAAAATATATACATATATATGTGCATATATACTCACACATAATACATTCATGCATATCTAATTAAAGAGAATAAGCCAAAAAAAAAATGCTACTTAACTATACTCTCTAATTCACTAATCATTTAAGGAAAATAATTTGAGTTTTCCAAAACTATATCCCAAATGCCTGCTTTTCAAATGTCACCAATCCATGACCACTCATTTAAAAACATTACCCCTATATTAGAAGGAATGCTTTTAACTGAGTGGCCTCAACCACTTATAATTTCAATTAAATAACATAATTACAGTCAACAATTTTCTCCATTTCGGCAGAAAATATGCCATACCTCAACATAATTTGTCCTTACAACCCAGGAATTTAAGCAAGAGAAAAAACATTATCAGTGCTAGGAATTCACTACTGCCTTTTCTTAGCTTATGGAATCAACTCACACTGACCTCTTATTCTCTGTTCCAGCCACATGTTGGTCTTAGTAACTTAATTATTTTTTAATAACTTTTGCAGTATTAAATGATTTCGATTGAAACATAAATAAGATTATGTTCGTCTACTACTTACTTATGCCATACAATACTCTGGGGCCAAATCCAGCACGGCTGTGCTATAGGATGTGTCTATATTATTACTGTATTTGGACTAAAAAGGATATATCACAGATCCTTCACAGCCGTCCAGAATGCTGTGATTTATCCTAGCCAAGGGAAAAAGGGCAGTTTTCTATTTCAAAAGCAGTTTTAATTTATTAATACAAAACTGTTTTCTGGCCAAATCATTCTGCTGTAAAAGGCGAAGATCATCACTGAAAAGTTTTAAAATATTTTTAGAAACAAACACTGAACTCATTTTAAACATATATTATGGCATAACAGGGAGAAAAGACAAACAAAATTAAAAGGATACCCAAAGACCCAGAGAATAAAACACAGGTTCTCTAAGAGGGGTGCGCACAGAAACGGAAAAGATGCTGATTTTGTTCACTCTTTTGCCTTGAAACGACCTTCCAAATAAGGTGTTAGATAACCCGCGTCCACAGACGATAGTGATCTAACCTTGCTGCAAATAAACCATAGAACAAAACTTAATCAGTATATCACGGTGAGAAAGCCTCTGTCCATCCCCATGGAGCTTCTAATGACTGTTTTGGCAGTTTTGAGGGTAGTTATGCTTCCCAGCTCATCCATATCTCATACTGGTTGAGTAAGCTAATGGAAGTGATGTTAGTGGAATCCAATATTAATGCCCTGTATCGCGCAAACCTGGATGCAACTGAATATATTATACAATTATAGGTAGTATCTAATTCCATAGGTGTTAGATACTGTACTCTAAATTAATAGTTTAATGAGGGCAGTGAAATAAAGACAGCAATCCAGGTAATGGATCCATGCATCGTGGCCTAGCTAAGCTCCTCGCTGAGAGAGCGCCGGATTCAGGAGCAAACGGCACAGACACAGGGATTGTGACAAAAATCCGTATGCAAGCTTTAGATGCTGAGTGACACATACTGATGCACAGAGTCAAAGATGTCATCCTCACACAAGCGCCACTTGCTGTAAGCTTGAGAGAAAACGCAGGGGGAAAGATGGGGGGGGCATAGTTGCAGTGAGACCTCCAGAAAATAAACAGGGTGTACAGTTTCAAAGGCTGCAGACACAGACATTTCATTGTTCAAGCCAATTATCAGTGGAAAATAATAACAACAGATGGATTCAGAGTCACTGACTTTTCATATGCACTTCATCTCGGCGGAACAGATGATGAAACGCGAGAGCTATCTCAAAAAGGCAAAACATCTTTCAGTAAAAGAACTCTACAGTCCAGATGGGGACCTTCTAAGGCTGCTGATTATCTTCTTATAATGTTGTAAGATAGACTTACTAAAACATTTCAAGAACTGATCAGATATGATGCGTACAATGGCTTCATTATTGGAAGGAGTCGCCTCAGACTTGTGACTAAACCCGGCAGAGATTTCAATAAGGTTAGGACTGTAAGTTTCCTATTTTCTCATCAGGGACTGCAGGTTCCAACTCAAACTGGAAATCTGTGCACAACAGGAGAATAAACCGTTGCCCAACAATCCTACATATTTGCTCTTCTCTGATCTGAGCAAAGGAAAAAAAAAAAAACTGTAACTGTGAAAAGGACATTAAATTATTCTGAAGCATTCTACCACAATGTGTGTGTGTGGTGGGGGTGGGTGTGGGGGGGAACAGCTCCAAAGCAATTCTCTATTAAAATCATTTGGTGATAAAATATCACCCCTTACATGCATTAGAACATCTTAAATATCCCTTCCCACTGGTGACTGCAAAAGAGAATTTCCTTTTAGTAGGGAATAAATACAAATTTCAATGGTGGTGTAACAGCAATTTTCACAAATGTCAACCAAAGCTCCCCAACCTACCCTAACCCACTCTCATTCAACTTACCAAGTTAGGCTTGCTGATAACACACAGGAGGTTAACCACAACCTGAGGACTTGCTGTAAGTAATGGAAAAAGTTAAATCTCTAATCAGATAGGCCTCATCCCTACTGGAATAACAATGTATCTGTTCCATTTATCTGTCTACTTGTCCATCCATCTCCATCCATCCATCCACCACCAACTGCACATTCATAATTTTGCAAAAATTCTTTCCCTGAATTGACATAAAATATGGTCGACATCACTGCGCTAAGAAAAAAGAAAAGCTGATTCTCCCAACTATTTACTAACATAATTAACATTTAAAAAATATTTTTATGAACAAACTGTTGACTTCACGAGTTTATAACGTTAAGTTAAATTTTTTTTTTTTTTTTCTGAGCAAGGCTTTTCTTTCAAAGTACTCTGACAAAAGTAAATTCATAGCAGAACACACAGGCACGAAGAAAATATCGCCAAGGGCAAAATTCTGCAACTGCTTTAAGAAGCAAACAAGAACACAAAAGATGTGTAATACAACCATCTGGCTCTCCTCATACTATAGCAATGCCTCGACCTTATCCCCGCCCCCTGAGCCAACCCACACCAATGCCACAAAACCAAATGGCTTCACTTATGTTTCCTGCACAGCACATTTACACAATGCAGTTAGAATGCAAAAGTTGATTTTGACACATAAACTAGCATCTTTTGAATTTCCCCCACTTCAATGATTTTGTTGTTGTTGTTATCTGTTCCGAGTGGGACTTCTTTGAAAAACCACCAAGAACCTCACCACGATAAAGATGTTCTCACATGGGCATATCTGTTCAGCCTCAAGAGAAGTCTCCCCGAAAGCCTTCATCTCTACCATCTTGTGCTTTCTGTTATAACCACTCTTCAGATGTGGACATATTTAAAAAAAAATCCTAATTTTATTCCAATTAGAACTCTTACTTTTGTGGCGGGGGGACACTAAATGGTGGGTTATTTTACCCCACTTATGATGTGACATAACTGCACTAATTTTTAATTACCATTCTCGCCAGTCAGCATGTTCACTGGAATTTTTCCTTATTCAGCTCAGTCTACAAACATTTACTGAGCAACTACTGTGATATTAGAAACATGCTGGACAATGGACGATCAAAATCTATTATTTTCCCGTGTGCTAGCAGGACCTGCCTGGTCCATTAAACCAGCAACTCTACAGTTTATAAAAAATCTTCCACAGGCAGGCAGGCTGAAGCATTTTATTTACTTATACACTTATTTTTGAAGGCAGATATAATAGATCTTTGAAAGTTATGGCCTGTTTGTGGGGACCCAGTTGTTTCCAAAAGGTGGGAATGAATACTTTCCTTGGAAATCTCTGTTTGGGTAAAACCAATAAAGCATCTTAAATGCTTCTCACCAAGGGGCAACAATGTAAAAAATAATAACTGAAGAAGTATTTCTTCACAGGCAAACTCTACTCGTTGCTTTTCTGCAGGGGCATGGTAGAGGCTGACAGTCTGTATCAGGCACGAGTTCTGAGGCAGAATTCAGATCTGCCAGGTGGAGGGCCACGTCTGGTTTACTTTTGCTTTCTTACTGACGCTGGCCTTCCCCTATTCCTGCATCCCTCTCCATGTTCCGGGATGCAAAGGCTTTGACTGGTTTTTCAAGGGGCGAACTTCTGGTTCTCTTCGGGGCGTTTCTGCCCACAGAGTCCCCTGGTTTGGACAGCAGCGATCGTCTGTAGGACACACACAGCGAATCCAGCCACCGGATGAGGAATTCTGCTAATTGTTTAAGCCTGCACTAGTGTCTGGCCACCAGTTGGCAGACACAACTCGTGGCTGCCTACCAGGCCTAGGTTAACACAGCTGGAGCCAGATGACAGGCTCTCAAAGATATTCCTCCCATGGCCACATCTGGCTCTTGGCGGCTCCCACTGCAGCTGAACTCATTCTGTTTGGTTCTTCTGGGCAAGTCACATTCATTTCGGTTTGTGACAAAAATATCAGAACATATACTCCATGAAGGCAGGGACTTTATCTGATTTGTACCCCCTTGACACCCCCCGCCCCCCCCCTTTTTTTTTTTTTTTCCCAAAACATGGTCTCACTCTGTTGCCCAAAGTTGAGCGCAGTGCAGTGATCATGACTCACTGCAGCCTGGAACTACTGGACTCAGGCGAGCCTCCCACCTCAGCCTCCTGAGTAGCTGGGTCTAGAGGCACGTGCTACCATGCCTAGCTAGTTTTTAAATTGTTCTGTAGGGACAAGGTCTCACTGTGTTGCCCAGGCTGGTGTCAAATTCCTGGGCTCAAGTGATCATCCTGCCTTGGCCTCCCAAAGTGCTGGGGTTACTAGCAGGAGCCACTGTGCCGGCCTCTTGCTTGCTATATCCCAGTACAGAACAGCGGCACGCAGGGTAGACGTTCAGTAAATAAAGAATGAGTGAATAACGCTAACCAGTGTGTGAGCTGAAGAAAAACATTCCCGTATCTTATTCCAGCTACGCGTTTCCTCCTGTTGTTGGTAAAATGGCTAGCACTCCGGTGTACACAGAGAAGCTCTTTAATGGTTCTAGAGCTAGATTTTATTATGGACACGTTCACACTCAAGAATGAACCCATATCCACTGTCAGTATAGCTGGAAAGACCTCCAAAATCCTTCCCCCAAAATTACCCAGTCTCCCAGAATTACCCTCATCCCGACTTTATTAGTCCTTAAACTGAGAAACTTGGCAGCTCTGTGCTCACAGGGCCTGAGAGTGGTCTCAAAGTAGAAACTTACCTTTGGGCCATCACCAAAATGTCAAATGATGAGGCAATTCTTCCTGGCACCTTTTCATCCCATTTTCTTTCCCATGCCTCTCTTCCTAAATTCTCTGACATCTGGAGATCCCAGCTCCCTTCTACCATCAACTCTGACCCAAGGCTAGGCTACCCCAAAGCTCACCACCTCTCTAGTTCCCATTAGAAACACTTTTAGAAAAGGCAACATAGGCAAATGCCTCTCTCTCCCTCCCTGCTTCTGCTACTTGAAATTACTTTAAAAATGAGAGAATAAGCTAGGCTCAGTGGCTTACACCTGAAATGGCAGCTATTCAGGAGGCTGAGGCAGGAGGATTGCTTGAGCGCAGGAATTGAAGGCTGCAGTGAGCTATTATGGTGCTATGGCACACTGGCCTGGAAACAAAGTGAGACACCATTTAAAAATGGAGGAATAGGCCAGGTACAGTGGCTCATGCCTGTTTGGGAGACCAAGGCGGGTGATCACACTTTAGGTCAGGAGTTCGAGGCCAGCCTGGCCAACATGGTGAAACCCTATCTTTACCAAGAAATACAAAAAAATTAGCTGGGCATGGTGGTGTGTGCCTGTAGTCCCAGCTACTCAGTAGGCTGAGGTGGAAGAATTGTTTGAACCTGGGAGGCAGAGGTTGCAGTGAACTGAGATTGTCCCACTGCACTCCAGCCTGGGTGACAGAGTGAAAGCCTGTCTCAAAAATATTAAAATAGGCTGGGTATGGTGACTCACGCCTGTAATCCCAGCACTCTGGGAGGCCGAGGCAGGAGGATCACCTGAGGTCAGGAGTTTGAGACCAGCTTGGCCAACATGGAGAAACCCCATCTGTACTAAAAATACAAAATTAGCTGAGTGTGGTGGCAGGTGCCTGTAATCCCAGCTATTCGGGAGGCTGAGGCAGGAGACTCGCTTGAACTCGGGAGGCAGAGGTTGCAGTGAGCCGAGATTGCGCCACTGAACTCCAGCCTGGGTGACAGAGTGAGGCTCCATCTCAAAAACAAAAACAAAACTAACAAAATAAAAATAAAATAAAATAAAATGAGAGAATGTCTTGGTACGATTCCACAATCACAATGAAACTTTAAGATCATTCTTTAAAAAAGCAGTATAACAGACTGCAAATGATTGATACCTACCTATTCATTGGCTGAAAACAGGCTATCAAGTAAAAACAACAAAAACAAACTAGATTTGAAAGTTAGGAAAGAATTTTTAAAAGGCAAGGCTGAGATTGTACAGAACGAGTATCTGTATTTCTTAACGTATCCTCAGGCTGCCTCACCTAAAACTAAGTATTACAGAATATAGCATTACATGGTGTACTTTAGACTAGAACGGTTCAGAATTTACAAGGGTAGATTCAAGTGCCCAAGTTCGAATCTCAGCTCTGGTGAGATTACTGACCTTGTGAGCTTAGGCAAGTTACTTAAGTTCTCTGTCCCTCAGTGTTCTTATCCATAAACTGCACTTCATTACAGTGCATTATTTGCTTTTGGGGAATAAATGCACTGACATGAAGACGTACTTAATAGTGCCTCGCACAAAGTGAATGTTAAAAGAAATAATGGCCGCTGTTATTATTACCAGGGATGATATAACTCTAAATCTAAAACTTCCTACACGTCATTTCTGCCATCTCTACAAATTGTTAAAAATACCTGACTGGCTGGGTGCGGTGACTCACACCTGTAATCCCAGCACTTTGGGAGGCCAAGGCGCGTGGATCACGAGGTCAGGAGATCGAGACCATCCTCATCAACACACTGAAACCCCATCTCTACTAAAAATACAAAAATTAGCTGGATGTGGTGGTATGGGCTTGTAATCCCAGCTACTCAGGAGGCTGAGGCAGGAGAATCGCTTGAACCCAGGGGCTGGAGATTGCAGTAAGCTGAGATCACGCCTGTGCACTCCAGCTTGACGGCAGAGCGAGACTCCTTTTAAAAAAAAAAAAAAAAAAAAAAAAAAATCTGGCTGTCTGCCATGCTATAGGCTGGGGAAAAAAAAAGAGAGAGAGAATATATATCAGATTTTAAACTTCTTAAGAACGTAGTACTAAAGTAAAATCAAAGTACTTATTTTTCCCCCTCAATATTAGCTGGAGAATCGTAGATGTAAGACTGGGGTCTCACCTACCTCAGTGGAGGCAAGTCATTAGTTACAAAAAAGCTACAAGCCAAGGTTAGCCTTGGGGCTGCTTGTCCCACCAACTACCAAAAAAGACTTCGGGGAGATGTTCAAAGAAGGCAGGAGGAGAATCCAGCCTGGAACCCAAAGGCACTGAAACACATTTTCCTGTACTTTTCAAGTCTGTGCATATAGATTCTGTTACTGATTTAGGATCTTAAACAGTTTGTTTATTTTTTAAATGCCTTTCAGCTCACCTTTAATAACATGTTTCTTTGACTTGGCTGAACTATGCCTCAGAAGAATTACAAGTGGGAATAATGCTGGGTAAAAGGTTCAGTGAACTAATCCACACCTGGTCCATGTAAAAAAAAAGAAAAAGAAAAAGCTCATATTTTCCATATAGAAACAAGCCCCTTTATATGAACCAGCCTTTTATTTAATTGCTAAGGCACTTTCCACACCGTACAGACCTTTCACGTCCTTCTTCACTTGGTGGGGAAAAGGCAAAGAACCACTTTCCAGCCACACCAGGGTGCTTTATCAGGGACAGAAATTACTACTCCTATTAATAATGATGGCAAGCACAAACCTGATTCAAAGTTGGAAGTGGTAGGTTCGTTTAACCAGAAATTCCCTGACCAAGTTTTGCCAATAAAAAGAAACAAGGATGTCCCCTGAGAACAGATTTGGGATAAACTATGACGATTTCTTGACCAAAATTTAGACTTTTTATTGCCTCAGTTGAGTGACCTATGCTTTTAAGTGGAAGGAATAAGACATGGATAGGGAAAATCTCGAGAGACAGAACCGCAAACATTTTAGAGCTAAAAGGTGCCTTTGAGAGGGCCAGGCAAGCTGCTCCCCCACTGGGAGGGGACTCAGTGTGTGACCAAGGTCACACAGGTGGTGGGGACGAAAGCAGGAACTCAAGCCTGTGACTCCCAATTCATGGAGAAAAGCAATGGCTGGAGAATATGGCCCATGGGAACATCAGTCATGTTAACAGGAGATTTAGGAGCAGGATCCTGTGAACAGGAAAGAGGCCAGAGAACGGAAGAAGTTGTGAGTGTCCCGCAGGCTGTGCCAGCCTGTTGCATCTGAAGCTGGATGTGAACAAGCTTTACTTTCTCCTGTGAAGTCCTTCACTGCCAGGCACCAGGCATCTTGTATTTGCCTTTTGGTTTTGTTCCTAAGAAAATTCTTTTAATCCACTCTGTTTTTTGTGTATGTTTTGTTTTGTTTTTGAGACGGAGTCTCACTCTGTCACCCAGGCTGAAGTACAGTGGCACGATCTCGCTCACTGAAACCTCTGCCTCCTGGGTTCAAGCAATTCTCTGCCTCAGCCTCCTGAGAAGCTGGGATTACAGGCTCCTGCCACCACGCCTGGCTAATTTTTTTTTGTATTTTTAGTAGAGACGGGGTTTCACCATCTTGGCCAGGCTGGTCTCAAACTCCTGACCTCATGAACCACCCGCCTCAGCTTCCCAAAGGGCTGGGATTACAGGCATGAGCTGCCATGCCTGTTCTTCAACTCTGGTTTGAAGTAAGAGGAAAAGGAAGCATTTCCACACTTTTGTTAAGAAGCAGCCAAGTGAAGTAGAGAGAACATTTCATTAGGAGGCAAGAGAGGGCAATTCTGCTCCTGGGCCCCACCAGTAATTCAGTTAGGATTTGGGAAGCTTCTTCCCCTCTCCAGACTCAGGCTCCTCACTGGTTTAAAAGGAAGGGTACTCAGGGATGGTGTTCAATTGCTACAGACTGGTCACCTGAACAAAGTGTGAAAATGCTGAAATACTCGGGTACTGGTTGGGAAACAGCCCTTGCCCCCAAGCCACCCGAACACACCCCTTGATCAGCACCCTGGACTTCCCTGCCTCCTCCATGGCTTGGTGAGGGTTCCCCAGAGCCCTGCTCCAGAGCTATAGCTAGTGGCCATCGGAATGACCATGGCTGTTCTGTACCTGTGAACTATCGTGACCATAACCCCCAGATGCTCTGATAGGTCCCTTTCCAAGGCTAGGATGCAAGGACCACCAGGGCCAGCTAATGCCCTAGAGGATTCCACTACCCGGGGCCCACATGGGGCCCAGCAAGAGACACAGGGGCTCAACAGTAGAACCAGTAGAGACCTGCCTTCACTCCCAAATTACTTCCTTCACTTGGGGCATCTGGATGTGGGCCTGCACAAATGAGGCAGGTCAATGGGATCTTCCTGGGCAAATTCTATTTTTTATTTTTTATTTTTATTTTTTGAGACAGAGTCTCGCTCTGTTGCCCAGGCTGGGGTGCAGTGGTGCAATCTTGGCACACTGCAACCTTCTTCTCCTGGGCTCAAGTGATTCTCCTGACTCAGCCTCCCGAGTAGCTGGGACTACAGGCACGCACTACCACGCTCAGCTAATTTTTGTATTTTTTAGTGGAGATGGGGTTTCACCACGTTGGCCAGGATGGTCTTGATCTCTTGACCTCATGATCCACCCACCTCAGCCTCCCAAAGTGCTAGGATTACAGGCATGAGCCACCATGCCTGGCCAGGGCAAATTCTTAGGGCTAAATCTGCTTCCAAAAGCAGGAAAGAAATACACCATTGTGAAACAACTCTCAAAGTAAAATCCTCAGCTCAGAGGGAACCCACCGACATATGTAATCAAATTATATTTACCATGGAAATTCTAATAGCTCCTACTTTCTACTCCACTTTTACTATCCTCTTGGAAAAGGAATATTTTACTATCCTGTGTTCCAAATTTCCACCAAAGAGTTGAAGCATTGTACATGCTGAAATATATAGGAAAGGAAAAAAATTCCCATTATTATTTCCTTCAACCCTCTGTACCTTCTATGCCACCATTACTCAAAAGTCACTCAAACATTTTGCTGGCTGACATGACGCCATGCTGTCACTTGATCAGGTGCGGAGTACCACATGGAATGAATAAATACTTATCCACAACCGCATATTAAATGGGAATTCGCACAGGCGGGCTCCAAAGACAAAGACGTTTCTATACAGAAATATTAACTAAGAATTCAAGTAAATGGCCCCACTGGAAAAAAAAAAAAGTTCTGAAGTAGCAATATAAACTATATTTAATAGCAACAAAAAATATTTTCCTTTTGGGAAAGCAATTTGGACTTCTAAAAGTTACTGCCTTTCACGTGACTTAGTACAGTGTGCCTGAATTCTTTCATTTCCTAAAACACAGATGCTAGGCCCCCAAATTCTACTTTGTGAGAGTTAATTTTTTTTTATTAATCTTCCCCCAAATACAATACTCAAATAAGAAACTATTTTGATATCTTTCCCTCCCCACACATAATTGTTATTTTCTTAAGTGTCTGAGTATAACACGTCCCAAAGAACATATGCTCCCAAGTAAGGAAAAAAAAAAAATGGGCTCTAGAACTAATACACAATGAAAAATAAATTTAAAGCAGCCTTCTGGTCTGACATAAGAATATAAAAATGATATGAGCAAGAACAGCTTAGTTTACATACTTTTCAGTCACAGCTGCTGCTCCAAAACCACAATACCTTTAAAATGACATTTTAAGGAAACAGATACGCCGTGGCTTTAGCCATAGTTAGATGTAGCTAACACTGAATTAAAGGGGCTTTTCTTTTTATATGCATGCTTTAGAAAACCCTGTACATGGGCACAATTAAGAAGAATTCATTTTTAAATAATGTAGTGATACACAGAATGAATTACAAATAATTCCACCCAGCAAGGTTTTTTTCCCCCGCTTCTTTTTCCTTTAAAATCACCAGACTGAGACATAAAAATAGAGTTTCAGGGACAGAAGGAACAAGTCCCTTCTTCTTGGTTAATATTTAATCGGGTGCTAAAGATTTCTTGGAGAGGACTTCTGTGCTTCCAGTGACAGGCACACAAGAGGCTCCTATCTCTGCAAGAGATGCAGGCACTTCCCTGAATAAACGAAAATAACATACAATTAAATCAGACTATTCAATTAATAAATTACTTTGGTGGACCTTGCAGGCCAAGTCCTATTTAATTACATAATTTTAAAAATATTTGCACATTGCAATCACTGAAATTGGCTTTGAGGTTTCATAATACACACTTAACACTTGAGTTAGAGAACAAATTTATTTAATAAATGCAGGCCTAAGTGCTAGAAGGCCGTACCACTCTAACTGCAAAATCACTTAGCACATCCTCAGAAAAAGCAAATAAACTTTTTCACTATTTAGACGTAGGCTGCTGTTGAATGTCAGGAGAAGCTGGCTGATTTTTTTATGTTTTCTCTGTCATGTGCTGCTTGTAAATCTGACCATTCTGAGAGGTGATTAGAATACAGCTAATGGACAAAATGGTTCCAGTTAAAGATAACTTAAAGATAAACTAAGGTGGAAGATGTCAAGGTCCTGGTAGTAAAAACCTCTTCAGAGTAAAACAAAGAGAAGGTGTATTAACTCCCCATTTTTCACTTCTTGGAATACAAAATACACCATAAATTAACATGGTTACTGACAGTAAAGATGTGTTCCATTAGGAAAGCACACACACATTCAGGGGTGAGGAGGACATTCATAAACAGAATACAATTACAGGGTACCCCAAAGAGGGCAGAAACATTTCAAAGTGCCTCTATTCCTACAGTTGTACTGGAAGTCATGATTTTGCCATTAACTAAAGTTTTCTAGAAAACCACTTGACCACTTTACTGCCACAACTTTTTTTTTTTTGATAGAAATCTTTGTCAAACACACACATTTTCAAATAACCACTGCACACTTTATACCCACAATGGCCTCAGAGCTCTTTGAGCCATGGGAGGTTGACTCTCTTTACACCAAAAGCCCCCATACCACCACAACAAAGGTTATGTTTGTTGTTGTTTGTGGGTCTTCTCCTTAAAGATTTCTGTCAGACAGGGCCAGGCACGATGGCTCTCACCTGGAACCCCAGCACTTTGGGAGGCTGAGACGGGTGGATCACAAGGTTGGGAGTTTGAGACCAGCCTGGACAATACAGATTTGAAACCCCATCTCTACTAAAAATACAAAAATTAGCCAGCATGGTGGCACACATCTGCAGTCCCAGCTACTTGGGAGGCTGAGGCATAAGAATCACTTGAACCTGGGAGGTGGGGATTGCAGTGAGCTGAGATCATGCCACTGCACACTCCAGTCTGGGTGACAGAGCGAGACTCCGTCTAAACAAAAATAAAATGTCCTGTCATATATACATGATCCAGTCTGCTATGTGCTTTTGTTTGCCTGCTTCTAGAAACTTCTATGATAAGTTCCTAGAAGTATGATAAGTTGAAGCCTCTAGGTTGCTTCCAACTACTAAGCTACTATGAATTCAGAATTCATAGTTCTGAAATTATTTTTAAATAAAACTGAAGTAAAAGATTCTGGGGTGACTTGACAATCTCTTCTCCGTAATGAAACAAAAATTCTTTTCACAGTCTCATAGCCCTCGATTTTCTCTTCCCTTTCAGAAACTTCTGGAAAGAGCTGCTCTACTTCCTGTCTCCACTTATTCATCTCCTAAACATTCTGAAGCCCACACCGTGCCACTGAAACCTCTGCTACCGAAGCCGTTCTCAAACAGTTCCCATCTCCAAACAGCCAGTCTGTGACGTTGGCTCTCCATGATCCGCCACCTTCAGCAGCCTCTTCTCCACCAATCTGGTTCTTCTTCCTTCGGCCTTCCCTCAGTGAATGCTAGCATCACCCGCCCAGCCGACGAGCCCAAATGCTCTGTAGGCACCTAGGACTCCTCTGATACATCCGGCAATGTCCACTCCATTCTTGCTCCTTCCCCCTGACCGACACTCACTGGCTCACACGAGGGTGCCTCCCACGACTCCTGCCATTCCCTCATGATGGCTCTTTCCTGCCTTTGGTTTTGCTCTCCTCAAACCTACCTAAGAGGAAGACAAACTCATCTTGCAAACTGTGAATGTGCAACGTTCCATCAATTCCCAGACAGCTTCCCCAGTCACATCGGAAAATTTTTGACATCAGGATGCATTTCAACATTGACGTGGAAGCTTCACATTACATGCTTCTCCATGCACATCCCATCCCAGCTGAACAATTTCTTAGCTTTCTAATGCCCGGAGGGTCAAGGGGAAGTGTCCAGAGGTACTAAAAAGGCTCTGCCGGATGTCACTTGCTGCTTGGTCCTCTGCGGCTCCGGGACCTCTATTCTACCACGGACGGACACTCGAATACCTACGCTGCATGCTCTTGTCTCTAAGCCATTGCACAGATCTAGCCTACCTGTGAATTTCTCTGCCCACTTTCACCTAGAGAAATCCCACACGTCGCATGTAACTGAAGCACAAATACCACTTCCTCCAAGAAGCCCTCCCTACTCTCTCTTTCGAGCAATGTCCTTGTTATCTAGTCCCTTTGTACACAGTACTTGTCTTAATATAGGCATGAGTCCATTTTATTATAATGGTCTATTTTTTTGGGGGGTGGGGGACAGTCTTGCTCTGCCGCCCAGGCTGGAGTGCAGTGGCATGATCTCAGCTCACTTCAACCTCTGCCTCCCAGGTTCAAACATTTCTCCTGCCTCAGCCTCCTGAGTAGCTGGGATTACAGGCGTGCGCCACCACGCCTGGGTATTTTTTTTTTTTTTTTTTTTAGTAGAGATGGGGTTTTATCATGTTGGTCAGGCTAGTCTCGATCTCCTGATCTTGTGATCCACCCACCTTGGCCTCCCAAAGTATTGGGATTACAGGAGTGAGTCACAGCGCCCAGCCTATAATAGTCTATTTAATCAATATTTTCTCTTGCTAAGTAAGCTGTATGCCCAGTCCATAAAAGGCACTTAATAAATCTTGAATGAATAAAGTAAAAGTTGATGAATTTCAGTAAACAATGTTAATGGCCACAATTTTTCCAGCTTTGCCTCCTTCATAAAATCAGCTCTTTGTTCCTCTCCTGACTCCAGTGGTTCAGCAACACGTGGCCAAGCAGATTGAGTCTCAGTAGTACTTGTTCATACCTCTGAAGATGTAAGAAATGTATCACAGCTGATATTTATGTGAATGACTGAGATATAATTTAAACCAAAACCCTTCCATTCCCTTGAAGTAAAATCATCTTATTGTTCATAATACAGTGCAAAGGAAATAGAATGAGCAAGGAAGCTATAAGAATTTAATCAAGTTGACTTCTTATAAATAAGAACTGCGATTCACTATGCACCCCTCATTACCCCCACCTCCTAACAGTGTCCTAATTTAGACTGCACCAAAAAAAAAAATATGCTTTCAGATTATGAGATGATTTTGCATTAAGGTCTTAGATGAGTCTTGGTGTCACTGACTTTCCTGGGCTGTGGTCTGTTTAACTTCAGCTTTAATAATATTACGCTTCCCACTTCAACAAAATCAAACTTTACAGTCAGCCTTCAAAACAGTGTGGAAGAAAGGGTTGTCATGGGTCAAACCAGTGACCTCTAACCTTGGCAGATTTGGTAATGGTGTTAAGACAAGAAACCTGGTACCAGCCAGTGACAACCCCAGAATCAAGAAATGGTGTCATTTAAGTGACCAGGGGATAAAAGCCAACCTCTGGAGATGTGAGATGACCAGATGGGCTATATACAACACATAAGACCACAGAACAGGTTTTCAGAGATCCAGAACTAAAAATATCAGAAGAAATTTCTTGCTCACAATGTAATGAAAGTGACTGGCAGGCATAATTCAATCTTATTTGTCATGATTATAACCTGGATGAGTCACTTCACTTTGCTGATCTGCACTTTCTTAATCTGGAAAATGGGGCAATGAGATCTGTGTGAGAGTCAGAGGTGAGAACATGTGTTATGCACATAAGCAGGATTTTTATTTGTATATGTGTACAGAGCTGTATAAACTAGAAAATATAACAATTTTTTCTACACCATTCATCCAGTCATTTAGCAGACTTTAGGGAACACCATTCTGTGCTGTATGTAATAAAACCATGAATAAAACTAGGCCCTTGCCTTCAAGGAGCTCACAGTCAAGATCTAGGCTATGAAAAAGAGTAGTGGTTAGCCATATGCGGGTTTTAAGTTTAAATAAATTAAAAAGGAATACAACTAAAAACTCAGTTCCTCAGTTGCACCAGTCACATTTCCAGTGTCAAAAGCCACATGTGGGCTGGGTGCAATGGCTCACGCCTGTAATCCCAGCACTTTGGGAGGCTGAGGTGGGCGGATCACGAGGTCAGGAGTTCGAGACCAGCCTGGCCAACATGGTGAAATCCTGTCTCTACTAAAAATACAAAAATTAGCTTGGCATGGTGGCAGGCACCTGTAATCCCAGCTACTCAGGAGCAGGAGAATTGCATAAACCCGGGAGGCGGACGATATAGTGAGCTAGTGAGCCAGGATCGCACCACTGCACTCTAGCCTGGTTGACAGAGCAAAACTCCATCTCAAAAAAAAAAAAAAGCCACATGTTGCTAGCAGCTATCATATTGGATAATGAAGGTATAGAACATTTTCATCAATGCAGAAAGTTCTATGGGACAGCTCGGGTCTAGAGAAGCAAGATAAATACAGTGTGTAAGTACATTTTAAACTACTGTGACAGGTGACAAATTGGCAGCAGAAGAGGTTTTCTCATGGAGCCAATAACCTTCAAGGATGGTAGGCTTTGTTTTTCTAGGGCACAAAAGAGGAGCCACGTGAAGCGAAGCACACATGCAAAGGCGCACCCCCATCAAGGGACATTCTGAGCTCCAGGAGGGGTAGACTACTCTTGGTGACTAGCATGTAAGTATATGGGGAGCAGTGGCCACAGAGTAGTCTGCAGAAATTAGGATCCAACTATGATCTCCCAAGCCAAACTAGAAGTCTAGGCTTACTGCAGAAAACACAGCTGTGGTAGAGTGACCCCTGGATGTGTTTTGTAGAAAACCAATCAGGCTGCGAAAGCACAGGAGCGGCTGTTACCTCTGGAGATGGACATGAGAACTCTGGAAAGCTTCTAAACTCACTGATGTCAGAGTCCTTGTCCCAACCGAATTAAATCCCTTTCTGGGCACAGGGCCCAGACCTCAGTACTTTTTGTTTTGTTTTGTTTTGTTTTGAGACAGAGTCTCACTCTGTAGCCCAGGCTGGAGTGCAGTGGTGCGATTTTGGCTGACTGCAACCTCTGCTTCCCGGGTTCAAGCGATTCTCCTGCCCCAGGCTCTTAAGTAGCTGGGACTACAGGCGCACACCACCATGCCCAGCTAATTTTTGTATTTTTAGTACAGACGGGGTTTCACCATGTTGGTCAGGTTGGTCTTGAACTCCTGACCTTGTGATCCATCCCGCCTCAGCCTCAGTATGTTTTAAAGTGACTGATGTGTAGTCAGGGTTGGAAACCAATGGAGATGACAAAGAACTGGGGTTGAGGTTAGGTTAGAATCAAGTAGTTACATGAAAGAATCTACTGCCATGACCCTACTGAGAGACAGTGAGGACCCTCCCAACATAGAAACTGGGAGGATGGAGAGGAAAGACTGATTTTGACAGACTTTTCTAAGACAGAATGAGGGTGACCTAGAAACCAAGAATATGAGCAATAAGAGAAGGGAAAAAAAAGAATATAATATGGTAACTTCTGTCCCAGGGCAGTTATGACCAAGATCAAGCACACAGGAAAGTGAGCAGGTTTAGGAGAGGAACAGTATATAACCAGTCCAGTTTTAGACGCACTGCCTGCTACATTTCTACAGAGCACCTTGTAAAAAGGCCCCACAGGCTGGAAGAAATATTAGACTGATTCTACCAGAAAAACCGAGACCTAGATTGGGACGTAGAGTCGTTTTCAGGAGTCCTTATGCCATCTTTGCAAAGTAAATATTTCTTTGAAACTTCAGCCTATGGGAACAATAGCAAAGACATGTACTTTAAACATTCTGTTCCATTTCCATCTATTCCACACGGAACATTAATGACTCTATCTGCCTGGCTTCACCAGCAGGACACCGGGATCCTGTCTCAGCTCTACCAGTTGTCAGTTGCATGGCCTGGAACAAACCGCTGGATTTGCTGGGCTTCAATTTCCTGCTTAGTAAAAGGAGAGGGCTGAATTAGAACTAGATGCTACCACGTGGCCTTCAACTTTGAAGATTCTGAGGAACAGAAATTCCATAAATTATAATAATTTCTATCAATTGAATATACATTAAATATATAAGATTATATGTTTATGATTCATAAACACTATATATTCCTGAGATTATATTATTCAGAAAATACAGATTCCCAAAATTAGAGATATGTATTTATATATATATGCTTTTGTCTTAAAGTTAGCCAGAAAGACGCATATAACACGTTATTTAGTTCTGAATACCAATTTGGTTCTGGTTTTCCTTTGCGGTATTAAAGTAAGGGGTTTCGGACTCTGAAGTCTATTGGAACAAAGGGCCGTCCGTGCTCATAAGCAAAGCAGCCCAGAGGAGCAAGGCAAACCCGAGGCCACGCTCCAACTAAGGGGGCAGCCCAGTCATTACCCAGCTCCCGCCCAGCTGCCATTTAGGAATGTGGAACCCGCGCTGCTCTACATCTATTGCAAAGGCCAGTCATCCAGAGTTGCTGTAGGTGTAATCCCTAATTTTTTTTTTTTTTTTTTAGACAGATCCTTGCTTTTGCCCAGCCTGGAGTGCACAGACTCCATCTCAGCTCACTGTAACCTCCACCTCCCGGGTTCAAGAGATTCTCCCACGTCAGTCTCCCAAGTAGTTGGCATTACAGGCATAAGCCACCCGCCCAGCTCTTTTTGTATTTTTAGTAGAAATGGGGTTTCCCCATGTTGGCCAGGCTGGTCTCAAACTCCTGACCTCAGGTGACTGGCATGCCTCAGCCACCCAAAGTGCTGGGATTACAGGCGTGAGCCACTGCACCCAGCCAATCCCTTGGTATTCAAATGCTGGCAACCAATCAAATTATTTTAAAGTATTTTGCAGACCAAATACAAGAGGTCTGAGGCTGCCAGCTTCTGCTACGCCCTGAAGTATGCCATCCTTCCATGGTTTATCACCCTAAAAACCATAAAACATGCATTAAAAGTAAGGAAGAAGTCCTCTGAAGTCCCTGAGATAACCCATTGGTTTCAGTCTAAGCAAGTTTTACCAACAATACCAGCATGGCCCTTGAAGCTGCCTTTATACTAAAGGCCCATAAAGAAATCGCCTACAAATGCAGGCCGGGTGCAGTGGCTCCCGCCTGTAATTCCAGCACTTTGGGAAGCCAAGGCGAGCAGATCATGAGATCAGGAGTTTGAGACCAGCCTGGCCAACCCAGTGAAACCCCATCTCTACTAAAGAAATACAAAAAAATAGCTGGGCATGGTGGTAGGCACCTGTCATCCCAGCTACTTGGGAGTCTGAGGCAGGAGAATTGCTTGAACTTGAGAGGTGGAGGTTGCAGTTAGCCGAGATCTCACCACTACACTCCAGCCTGGACTATGTCTCCGGAAAAAAAAAAAAAAAAAAGAAATATCCTACAAATGAATTATTATCATCATCATCATTATTTCGGAGATGGGGTCTTACTATGTTGCCTAGGCTGAAGTGCAGTGGCTATTCACAGGCATGCTCATAGCACAATGCAGCTCTGAACTCTGGGGCCAAAGCGATCTTCTCACCTCCTCCCCCCAAGAAACTAGGACCAAAGGGCATCTGCTGCCATATCTGGCTCAAAATGAAATTATTTTGTATGAAACATCTGTAGGATTTGAATGGAAAAGAGAACACCTGATGAATGTACTCTTTGTTTACCAAATATACAGTGGACTTTAACACTTAGTGATAAAAATGTAATGATTTACATTTTGCTGATAGCTTCTACATTATCCCTCAGTGTATTCAAAATAGAAAAATACTTTATTTGGCATGTATATTACTCTATTTCTTGCTTTCAAGCAAGGAAAAACCACCACCAAACTTCTCTTTTCATTATACCATTTTTTTCACATGAAATATTAAGCAATCTGGCATACATTAGCAGGAAGAGGCCAAGCATCCCTGTTCTATGCCCTTACCCTCTTCTTAAAGGCACTATGAAATGTAATCTTTGCTCACCAAATCACCTTAAGATCAGTGCTACAGTACAAACAGAGGCACTGCTAATAAAAAGCAGTCTGTATTAGGAAGAGTTGTCCTGTACATACCCAATGGGGACTCGATGGGCAAAAAATTCAAGGTAAACGGGTAAAAGAGGCTCAGATTAAAAATAACAGTCCGATAATAATCATAATAAAGCTCCCAATAATGGCCAAAAAAAAAAAAAACAACTCCTGGTGGCAACCTAGATTTCATGCTTATTTTGTGGTGGCTGTGATGGCATGCTGCCTCTCAACACAAAATCTGCAATAGATTCTTCAAGAGGGGATGTGTGTATTGAAAAAATTGAAGGAAGGAAGGAAGGGAGGGAGGGAGAGGGAGGGAGGGAGAGGGAGGGATGGAGTTACGGTTTAGAGCTAGGTACTTTGGCACAGGATTTCAGTTTATATAAGCAGAATGCAATAAAATCTTTCTCATCTAACTGATTTGCTTGAGAACAGCTTTCTTGCCATGCTTACTGGTTGGATGTCTTAGATGGCTAAATTTTATTTATTTATTTATTTTTCTGAGACAGAGTTTTGCTCTTGTTACCCAGGCTGGAGTGCAATGGCGCGATCTCAGCTCACCATAACCTCCGTCTACTGGGTTCAGGCAATTCTCCTGCCTCAACCTCCTGAGTAGCTGGGATTACAGGCACGCGCCACCATGCCCAGCTAATTTTTTGTATTTTTAGTAGAGACGGGGTTTCACCATGTTGACCAGGATGGTCTCGATCTCTTGACCTCGTGATCCACCCGCCTCGGCCTCCCACAGTGCTGGGATTACAGGCTTGAGCCACCGCGCCCGGCCTGGGTAAATTTTTTTTTAAGCAAACTCCTAAACCCCACCAGGAGTTGGTGAAAGGGAAGAAAAGAAAGGGTATCAGAGCTGGGAGAGGTGAGCTGTGATAGACTTTATGGTACAGAAAGGTCAAGATGAACTCCGGATGAACTGGTTTACTGCAGAATGAGACAGTAATCCAAACCATAAAATGAATAGTTAGAAGAAGTTATAGCATTAGATTCTTCTTATCTCCATTCAGCGGATGACATAACTAAGGCCAGCAAGGTAGCTAGTCCCAAGTCACAGAGCTAATACCTAGCAAAGCTTAAAGTTGAATTGCACTGCCCATTCTAGAATCCAGGGTCTTAACCACCATGTTATGCTGTCTCCCTAAGTTTGAGATGACAGAGCCATATTGAACAAGAGCAAGTAAAGACCAAACCAGATGTGAGAAGAGAAAGTATCCCTTCAGAAATGCTTGTAGAGGGAATCTTTTGAGGCTGACTTTGATAGATCAAGAGGGAAATGGCTGGGAGGGAGGAGGTGACAGCCTTGTTGTTATGAGGCAGACTCACTGTACTGAATGAAACAGGCTTCCTGGCTGCAACAGAAAGGTCACTTGCAAGAGAACAGAATTGTGTATAAATATGTACCCACAAATCATGAAATATGACCACCAATCAATTTCTTAAAGTTTTGTTTTGTTTTGTGTGGTGATTTTTTTTTTTTTTTTTTTTTTTTTTTGAGACGGTCTCCTTCTAGTGGCCAGTCTGGAGTGCAGTGGCATGATCTCCACTCACTGCAACCTCTGCCTCCTGGATTCAAGAGATTCTTGTTCCTCAGCCTCCTAAGTAGCTGGGATTATAGGTGTGCATCACCACCATGTCGAGCTAATTTTTGTATTTTTTGAGTCAGGGTTTCACTATGTTGGCCAGTTCTGGTCTCAAACTCCTAATCTCAAGTGATCCTTCCGATTCAACCTCCCAAAGTGCCGGGAGCCACTGTGCCTGGCCCAATTTCTCAAAGTTATAAGCAGAGCAAATGACCCGCTGTAAAGGGTGGTTCAGTTCTATCACATGTAAGTGTATATGTGTACACCTGTGTGTTTACTGATGACACATTATATCTCAATCTCAAAGTACCTCTAATCTAACCCCTCATTTGCTTATTATAATACATTCTTTCAAAATAAGGTGCATATATATGCCTATAATTTTATTGCCCAGATGTGGCAACATTTCTCCGAATCAGCAATGTGCTCCCAGGGTATTCCCCAAACTCCCCACACATGACAGTAGGCCACACAAACACCTCAAATATTGTCACGTAAAACTACACCAGAAAGTTTATTCATCAGCATTAGAGAGATCTGAAATTATTTTTTGTTGGTGCAATTAGAAGTGTTCAAGACACATGATAAGCTGGAAAGACTGGGTCTAAACATGTTTACATTAAAGGAGGCAGAAGGATTTGGCAAACAGGCTGGGCACGATGGCTCACACCTGTAATCTCAGCACTTTGGAAGGCTGAGAGGGGCAGATCACCAAGCTCAGGAGTTGAAGACCAGCTTGGCCAATTTGGTAAAACCCCATTTCTGCCAAAGAAATAAAAAATAAAAATTTAAAAATTAAAAAAAGAAGAATTTGAAAAATCAGGAGGCTCCCAGCTGAAGAACTGCACTCCAACATAGATCTTATTTGGTATGATGAGGGAACCCTGTCATCTTTGTACTAGAAAGTGGGTTGATCCTGTCATTAAAATATCATTGCTTGCTCCTTACCACACCTTTCATATGAGATGCCTGCTAGAGTGAGTGAGGGCAGCAATCAGGGACTTCAGGCCTCAAAGGAACACAGTGTGTGACTTTTCTGGGCTTCCTTCTTGATACATTTCTGCCCATTTGGCAGAATTTTGGCTGAGACTTGCCTTCAATGCAACCTGACACATGATAGTGAAGAAATGCATAACCCTGTCTACAGCTGACCAAGGTAACTACAGTATTGGTTAAAGAATCTGAAAGTTTTGAAATGGCCAAATTGGCTCAGTTGGTTCTCAATATCCTCCACCTATGACTGACTGGGTTTCCTGGCCCTAAGCACGGGCCTGGTGCCCTTTGACCAGCTGGATCGTGACCTGATCAAGCCACTTGGGTGTAATAGCTAACACAGGTGGAATGAATGATCCCATCACCCACTGAGATAGCCTTTCACAAAGTCTGGATCTATTAAATGTCACAACATAGGTTAGTCCCGGGGCATCAGAGAGCAGAATGTTAAAAAACAAAAACAAGGCCGGGAGCGGTGGCTCACACCTATAATCCCAGCACTGTGGGAGGCTGAGGCAGGCAGATAACCAGGTCAAAGGATCGAGGCCATCCTGGCCAACATGGTGAAACCCCGTTTCTACTAAAAATATAAAAATTAGCCGGCTGTGGTGGTGTGCACTTGTAGTCCCAGCTACTCGGGAGGCTGAGGCAAGAGAATCACTTGACCCAGGGAGGCAGAGGTTGCAGTAAGCCAAGATAGCACCACTGCACTCCAGCCTGGAGACAGAGCCAGACTCCGTCTCAAACAAAACAAACAAACAAACAAACAACAATAGGATCTCCCCCCAAAGCACTGGGACAAAACAGCCAGTAATAAACACATTTGCAGGTGGGTGAGATGAGAAGGACAACTATTAGAATTTGATTACTGTTTGAGACCTAATACTTAACTTTATATAGTACAGCACTGAGAAGAGTTACAGGGGAATGCCTAAGGGTAATTTTGATAACATTACTGCTGGAAGAAGTTGCAGCACATATGTTCCAAAACAGTATCTTCCACCAAAAACAACTTTAATATTTGACATCAGAATAAAATGACTTTTATTAACAGGCAAGTGTTCATTTGACAAGACACAGTCATTTGAAAGAAAATAACATGTTAGACATAGTGGCTCGTGCCTGTAATCCCAGCTACTCAGGAGGCTGCGTGTGAGGATCTCTTGAGCCTAGGAGTTTGAGACCAGCCTAGGCAACATAGAAAGACCCTGTTTCAAAAGAAAAGCAGAAAGAAGAGGGGTGGATAAAGGAGGGGAGGGAAAGGGAGGGGAGGAGAGGGG